>NW_006210004.1:618240-658080 GCF_000334495.1 Tupaia belangeri chinensis | reverse complement strand
ATGGAGCCCCGCAGCATGGAGTACTTCAGCGCCCAGGTGCAGCAGAAGGACGTGGGCGGCCGGCTGCAGGTCGGCCAGGAGCTCTTGCTCTACCTCGGCGCCCCCGGCGCCATCCCGGACCTGGACGAGGACCTGGGCCGCCTGGGCAAGACCATCGACGCGCTCACTGGTTGGGTGGGCTCGAGCAACTACCGGGTAAGCGGCGGCGGCGGCGGCGCGGCCGGGCTGGGCACGCCCTCCCGGGTCAGCCCTTTAATCCCGGACGTGCGCGGCCCGCCCGGAGAGCCCCGGGATGTGCCTGGCCCCGTCACGGGGGATTGATTATTGGGGTCCCACGGCACGCCCACGCTGGCGAGTGTGCCTGTGCGCGAGCCGAAGACTCACTTCCACCACGACCAAGTTTTTCCACGCTCGAGAACAGTGACAAAGACAGCGATTCCGTGGCACGTTTTGGAGTTACTTGGCATTAGGACACAATGTTGACCACTTACTTAAACAAACAAACAAAAATCACTGATAATTTGCATACATTCCATAAAGGGCTTGAAGATCTTTGATCATTTGTATATACTTGTGTAAGCCCTGCCCAGACTGAGCCGTAGGACATTAGAATATGCTTTTTAAATCGAAGCGAGTTGACAAGTGAATCCTCTCCTAAATCTCTTTCATCTATTTATTTTTCGCTTGTAACTGTTATGCCCGGGAGCTTGTGATCGTTATCTCTAAAGGGTCGTTAGAGTTTAATCGAGGGGCTGATGGAGTTTGCTGTTAAATATAATAAAAAATGCTGAGCCCGTGACATTATTTGTTTTTCGTTTATTGACGACAGCGGTTGAACGCCCTCTACTATTTTGTCAGTTGAGGACTGACTCGGATTTGAAACCTTGTCCTAGATTAATTTTAGCCAATCTAGTGGGGGGTAAAGTGGTCTGTAATGGATTCTAAATACACACTCTATTATCTTTCTGCCGATTATTCCCAACCATAATTAAACGATTTTTTTGTAAAATACCCGTGTCTTCTGATAGAAGACAAATTTAGCAGGATCCTGGGGTGGGGGAGATGAAAAGAATGAGGTCCAAAAGGAAATGAGTGTTTCTGAAAGTCAGGAGAAGACAAGTTGTAAAGTAGCCACGTTGGACTACTAAGTAAATATTTTGTAATTAGCCTGTCCTGTGGTTGTTAGAAGTTACTTTTCTTTCTTGTCTTCTGGTGGCAGTGTTGCTTTTAAAATGCTGATCCACACATTCTGTGGATGAAGTGATTCTTTTTAGTGAACATTCTCATAACCCAGTGAATAGAATGTACTTTGAAAGCTTTTATCTACATAGAGAAGAAAGGCAAACTGTAGAATTATGGTGCAGATTTAATAATTAAATCTATATGAGTTTTGCAGTGGTTAGACTTTGCAGGGATGATAAACAATGTGAGAATTGACCATCTTGGTGTTCTGTTACCATACTATTATTATTTTTTGGAAGTTTGGGTAAAGTTCATATTTAATCATGTACCATTACAGTTTGGGGGATTATTCTTATTTCTTTAAAAGAAATAAGCTAAATTTATTTATAAGAAAAACATACACATGAAGGGTGGTAGTTTTATCCTGCTGCATAGACTGTTGTAGAAAGTTAGCTCTTCAGGGGCCCAGCCGTTGGTGTAGTGGCTATGTTGCTGGACTCCCATGTAGTCGACAGCAGTTCGAGTCCTGGACTCAGTGGCTTAAACTCAAGCCAGGCGTGTGTGCTTGCAGTTCGAGTCCCAAACGCAGTGGCTTAAATTGATGCCAGGTATGTGTGCGTGCATGCCCAAGATCCTGAGAGGGGATTGTGATGTGGCTATCCCCCCTGGAGGGTGATTTCTCTCTTTGTCTCTCTGTCTTTCTGGTGAACGCACTCACCATATAGCAAAAACATCTCAAAAAAAAAAAAAAAAAAAAAAAAAGAAAGAAAGAAAGAAAGAAAGAAACAAAGTAAGTCAGCTCTTTGGTAATGTTTTCTCTCCCCTTCCTAAGTGAAGGTTGACATTTTTCTACACCAGCTGTGGGGGATTGGCTTTGTGCCATTTCGCTCTTCAAATGTACTGCCAGTGCATACCAGTTGAGCTTACCCAACTCCTGAAACACACTCAGGTTCTGTGACACCTTGTCTTCCAAGGTAGAATCCATCAGGAGTCTGACCCATGTTCTCATCTTTTGTGTTTGTGTGTGTGTGCGGTGGGTTTTCTTTTTCAGACAGTGTGTCTGTGTTGCCATCCTCTTCGTCAGCCTTCTAAGTAGTTGCAACCACAGGCCATCGGGCCGGCTCTTTCAGACAAGGTCTCCCTATGTGATCTATGCTGACTGCAAGCTCTCAATCAGGAGCATCCAGCTCACCCTTCTCAGCGTCTGGGACCATAAGCATGAGCCACTACGGGTGTCTTCTCATCTATTTTTACTACATATTATTAGGGAAAGTCATGACGTGTTTTTCTGTGCAAAAATGCATCATGGCTTTCCCAACACCCTAATACCTCACAACCCAATACCTCCCCGCTCCTCACTAGGTTATATATATAGCCCGAGACGGGTCAACAATGGGAGAACTGTCATGGCTCCCACCACCTGCTCTGTGCACTCCTTGTAGTTAGGCTCCTGTAGTCTACCTCCTTTCCTCCTTACAGTGGATGAAGTAACCTATCTTCAGTTAGGCCAAGGCTACCACATGAGTGTTAGATTCCATGCCCTCCTGCCTCTGGAGCAGGGACATTGGTCCATCAATTCTCTCTTCCTAAATCATTTATTTTCTCTCTTCTACTGACTTCTGTGGTTAAAGACTTCTGACAATGTTAGGGAGATGGCATCTTAATGAGTCTGTTATTTGAGTATATAAAAACTAAGTTACAAAACTGTAACAGGTTGTCTTTTTATTATTTTTTTTAACTCATCATACAATAAAACATTTAAATCTGATTTTAAAAGTGTATCATAGGAATTTTTGAACATATCTTAGAACTGTATTTAAATTTTTTATTATTCTGAACAATACATGATTTCTCTGTGGATTTGATAGTACTTGAGAATTTGGGTGCCTTTTTTTAATGTTTTTTTCCTTTTCGTTCACTTATTTATTTTGAAAACTTTATAGGGTACGTGTGCTCACTTGAGAGAGAGGAAGAAAATTCAGAAAGCACCCTCCTTGGGACATGGTCACACTGCAGTACCTTCTCCGTTTCTCTCTCCTCTCGGGATTTTTGGGTGTGTAAACACATGTGTGCAATGTGTTTTTCATGCCGCTGGATCTGGGACTTGAACTACATGCTTGGCCATGTGGGATCCAGCTGCCTTAACTACCGTGCCACCAGCTGGTCCCTAGAATTTGAGTGTCTTAATAACAGCCATTGCTTCAGTAAATCTCAGTGCTTTCTGAGTCTTGGGTATTGTACAAGATGCTGTGGATCCATTTGTGATTCAGATACACAGGGCCCATTCATTCAGCCTTATTCGAATATTCATTGACGACTGTCCTTGCTCAGGCTCTTACTCTTCTAGGCACTGGGGCTACAATAGTGAAAAAGGTTCAAGCGTGGGGAGAGGAGTAAGCAGGAAAATACATAAAACCTAAGTGATTTGGAGAAAAACCAGTAAAGGAAATAAGGGGGATTGAGCAGGAGGTGAATGTTGGAATTTTAAATAGTTGGTTTTTGAAGATCTCATTGTGAGAGTGAATAATTTAGAGAAAATGGGAGAGTGAGATTCCTCCTGTTATGTCAGAAAGAAGTGGGTGGATGGAAATACAAATTAGATCATTTCACTTAACGTATGTTTGTAGGGGCCAACAGGTGGAGTGGTGGTTAAGGTGTTCGACTCCCACATGGCTGACCCCGGTTTGAGTCCCAGATCTGGAGGCTTGCTTTCACTTTCTCTATTTGTCTGGCCAAATTAAGAAATAATAAGGGGTCAGCAGGTAAGCCTTGTGGTTAAGGTGTTGGACTCTCACATGGCTGACCACTGTTCGAGTCCCAGACCTGGCATCTTGAAATTCACACTGGGAGCATGTGTATGTGTGCCCAATATCCTGACAGGAGAATGGAGGAGCAGGGATTGTGGCATGGCCATCCTCCCAGGGCTGGGGGGGAGGGGAATGACTTCTTACTTTCTCATTGATTGCACGCACCCTATAGCAAAAATCTCTCACAAAACAAAACAAAACACAATATATGCTTGTAAATTAGTGTGATGCAAAAGAATAAGGATGAGACTCTGTTTTGGGTGGTCAAGAAAGATGGCATTTGAATGCAAAAGCTGGAGAGATAGAGGGAAGTAAAGAATGATTGAAGCAGAGGAAATAGAAAATTCAGAGGTCCTTTTTAAAATTTATTTTATTTATTTTATTTTTTGGAGAGGTTTTCGCTATAGGGCGCATGCACTCGCCAGACAGACAGAGACAGACAGAGAGACAGAAAGCAAGAAATCACCCCCCAGCGGGGATGGCCATGCCGCAATCCCTTCTCTCCATTCTCCTCTTGGGATCTTGGGCACGCACGCACACACGCCCGTTTTAAGCCACCAAGTCCAGGACGCAAACCGTGGTCAACTACGTGGAAATCCAGTGACATAGCCATTATGCTAACCGCTGGTCCCTAAAATTTATTTTTTTTAAATTTGCTATAGGGCACGTGCACTTGCCAGAGAGAGAGAAAGAAGGAGGGAGAGAGTCTATATGAGCACACTGCAATCCTTTCTCTTTTTTTTTGGGATTTGGGACACATGCACCCTGATGTGTTTTTCATGCCACCAGATAGCCATGCAGTCAGCCATGTAAGATCCAGCTGCCTTAACCACTTTGCCACCTAGCTGGCCCCAGAGGGCTTGGATTTGATGAACTAGGTGTTAAAGGTTAAGTTGAGGAGGCAGGTGGAAACAGCTTTATAGTATTTATTATAAATAAAGTAGAGTTTTATGTAGGGGAGAGGTCTGGTGATGGACATTGTTTTAGGGAGAGTAGGAAATGAGAAAGCAAGCCACCAGGTCTGGGACTTGAACCATGGTCAGCCATGTGGGAGTCCAGCACTCTTAACCACCATGCCACCTGCCGGCTCCCATATTTGCTCTTTTGTATTCACCTACCTTCTTTAGGAATGCATTGGCTACTATTGGGTCTTCATTATCTCATGTAAATTTTAGCATCAGTTAGTCAATTTGCACTCACACCAGGAGAACCCATGAAATAAAACTAAGATTTCTGTTGGAATTTACATTGAATATAATTTTTGAAGGTAGAATTGATACTTTATGGTATATTAACCCCTTTTTACCAGTGAACATTGTTTGTAGGTCTTTGTTATTTTTCAGCAAATAGATATTAAGCACATTTTACTAGATTTTATTCTAGGTAATTTACAGTGTTTGAAAGTATTATAAATGCTGTTTGTTGTCTGGCATCTAGAAATAAAAAGACATTTTGTATATTTTCATGATCAGCTTGCTTATTATTGTATAATTAAAAACATTTTTTCCTGCATGTTGTGGATTTTTAAAAGTTTTATATATTGGGTCGTCTAAAAATTCATGACATGTTTTTCTGTGCAAAATTGCCTCGTGACTTTTCTGATGACCCAGCATTATTTCTTTTAAGTCTTTTAGCTTTGTTTGGTTTTAGTGTATTGAATAGGCCCCTTAGAATGAGAATGAATAGAGACCAGCAGATGGCATGGTGGGTAAGGGGCTGAATTCCCTTATGGCTGACCACAGTTCAAGTCTCAGATCTGTGAGAAAATAACAACAAATAAAATAGACAAATAAATAAATGTTTTTAAAAACAGAGAATGGGCATCATTGTGTTGTTCCTGGGTTTCAAGGGTATGTCATAACATTTCCCCATTAGCAGTCATGCTTACTGTAATTTAAAAAAGAAAAGAAAAAACTTTATTGTGGAGAATTTGGAACATATATAAAGAGAGATAGTAAATTCAGCCCACACCTTTGTCAGCTCAAGACCAATCTTCCCCCTATTACTTCGTTACAAATCCCAGATGACATATTGCTTCATGCTTAGTTCTTTCTAGTTAGAGTCTCAAAGATAAAGCACTCTTAAATATTAACAACATAACCTGAATATCATCAGTTAGAAAAACTGTAATGCCTTGGAATCAAATGTTCAGGTTCAAATTTTTTTTCTTCTGGAGGGCATGTGTTCTTGCCACAGGGCAGCGGGGGGTGTGGGGGAGAAGATAAAGTACCTCCATGGCAAAGGTCACACCGTAGTCGTCTTCTCTGTCTTCTCTGTCTCTCTCTCCTTCCAGAATTTTGGGTACACATGCACATGCACCTGGCATGTATCCCAAGCCACTGGCTCCAGAACTTGAACCATAGGGTTGGCCAAGTGGAATCTGGCAGTCTTAACCATAAAGCCATGGAGTCAGCCCTAACAATAATATAACTTTAAAAAAAAAATTTGCGGGAACCAGCAGTTAGTGTAATGGCTATGTCGCTGGACTCCCACGTAGTCAACTGCGGTTTGAGTCCCGGACCCGGTGGTTTAAAACTCACGCCAGGCGCGTGTGCGTGCTTGCCCAAGATCCTGAGAGGAGAATGGAGGAGAAGGGATTGCGGCGTGACCATCCCCCCTGGGGGATGATTTCTCACTTTCTGTCTCTCTGTCTCTCTCTGTCTGTCTGGCGAGCACACGTGCCCTATAGCGAAAAAACCTCTCCAAAAAAAAAAAAAAAAATTGCCAGAGGGCACCAGCAAGTGGCATGGTGGTAAGGCTCTGGATACTCCCACATGGTCAACCACAGTTCGAGTCCTGGACCTGGTAGCTTGCTTTCTCACCTTCTCTCTCTCTTTCTGTTTGTCTATCTCTAGTCAAATTAAAATAAATGAATGAATAAATTAAAAAATTAAATCATTTAAAAAAATTTTGCCAGAGGATGCAAATGCTTGCCAGAGAGAGAGACAGAGTGAAAGGGGAAGAGAGAAAAACCCTCCCACATGGCATGGCCATGCTGCAAGTCCTGTCTTCATTTCTTCTTCCTTTGGGATTTTGGACATGCACATACATGCACCTAGCATGTTTCTCAAATCTCTGAGACTGGGACTTAAACCATGTAGAATCCAGCTGCCTTAACCACCATGGTTAAGGCCATGGACTGGCCCAAAAACATATTTTTAAATTAAGGTATGTAGTTCTTTTTTAGATAGAATGTTATTGCACACTTAATAGACTATTATATAGTATAAACACACCTTTAGCTTTTTGCTGTATGATGTGTCCTCTTGCCAGAGAAAAGATAGACAGGAAAAGTGAGAAATCACCCCCAAGGGAGAATGGCCATGCTGCAACCCCTTCTCCATTTTCCTCTCAGGATTTTGGGTATGCATGTACAAGTGCCCAGCACGGTTTTCAAGCTGCCAGGTCCAGGATTCAAACCAAGGAGTCGGCCATATGGGATCCAGCACTTTAACCATAACACCACCTGCTGGCCCCATATTACTGTGTTTCAGAGTCACTTGGAATAGTCTTTTGTGTGATCTTGCTAATGATATAAATATAGGTTCATTTATTTTATTTCATTTTCAATGAAAGTAATAGCTAAAAGAAAGCATATTCAAAGTCTAGTTTCTTTTTTTTTTTTTTTAAGTTTACTGTAAGACTTGTGTGCCTGTCTGAGAGAGCGAGCGAGAGAGAAAATGAGAAATCATCCCTAGGGATGGGGAGGGGCAGAGGAGGAAGAAAGTGAAAAATCACCCCCTGAGGGGGGGCAGATACACCACAAGCCTTTCTTCATTCTCCTCTTGGGGTTTGGGTATGCACGCACATCCACCTGGCATGTCTTTCAATCCTCTGGGACTCAGACTGCTCAGTTGGCCATAAGGACTTCAGCTCCCTTAACCTCCATGCCACCTGCTGGCCCTCTGTATATCCTGTTCCCACCGATTAAACTTCTATTATCTTTCTGCTTTCTCAAATAAATAATTTTTAAAAATTTAACTCAATTTGTCCACTTATTTTAATTAGACCAGAGAGGGACAGAGAGAGAGAGAGAGCGGGAGAGAGAAAGTGAGAAAGCAAGCCTCCAGATCTTACACTTGAACCACAGTCAGCCATATGGGAGTCCGGTGCCCTTAACCACCACACCACCTCCCAGCCCTTTCATTTTTTTTGTTTTTAAAATATTTCTATATTTTATTCTCCTTTTTGGATATATATAACTCTCCCCAACTTGCCTTTTTCATGTAATAATATATTGTGGAGATCATTGTATACCAGAATTAGTATAATCTTTTTTATTTTTTAAAGTGTCATAGTCCCCTATAGTGTGGATAAACCATAATTTATTGAATCTATTCCATATTGTTGATCATTTGGATAGTTTCCATTCTATTGCAGTGATTTTTTTTTTGCATATGTCTTCTCATAATTTTGCTAGTATAACTTAGAGAGAGTCCTAAGTAAGTTTTTAGGAGAATATGTTTTCTTTTTCTCTTTTTTTTTTTTTTTTTTTGGAGAGGTTTTTGCTGTAGGGCGCGTGCGCTCACCAGACAGAGAGACAGAGGGACAGAAAGCGAGAAATCACCCCCCAGGGGGGATGGCCACGCCACAATCCCTTCTCCTCCATTCTCTTCTTGGGATCTTGGGCACGCACGCACACGCGCCCGGCCTGAGTTTAAGCCACCAGGTCTGGGACTCGAACCGTGGTCGACTATGTGGGAGTCCAGCGACATAGCCATTATGCTTACTGCTGGTCCCAAGGAGAATATATTTTAAGTTTTATTGACATAATTAGCATTCTATACAATTTACTCATTTGAAACATTTATCAATTCAAGAATTCATCAATTTTGATATATCCACAGATACAGTCAACCTTCACCACAGTCTATTTTATTTTATTTTATTTATGTATCTCTTCCATGAGAGAGAGAGAGAGAGACCACCTGCTACAGGGTCTTTATGCCATCATCTAGGACCCCCCGCCCCCAACCCCGTGAGTCAGCCCAGTTAGAGGCATACTTCAGGTGTAGCCAGTGTGCTTAGGAAAACTGTGGTTTCAAACCAAGGACCTTTTCCATGCGGCTCCCATTGTATCACCACAGCACCACCTACTAGGCCTTTACCACAATTTAAGAATCTTTTTTCTTTCTTTCTTTTTTTTTTTTTTTGGAGAGTTTTTTTGCTATAGGGTGCGTGCACTTGCCAGAAAGAGAGAGACAGAGAGACAGAAAGCGAGAAGTCACCCTCCAGGGAGGATGGCCATGCCACAGTCCCTTCTCCATTCTCCTCTTGGGATCTTGGGCACACACTTACACGCGCCTGGCGTGAGTTTAAGCCACTGGATCCGGGGCGCCAGTCACGGTCAACTACATGGGAGTCTAGCCACATAGCCATTACGCTAACTGCTGGTCCCAATTTTAGAACATTTCTATCACCTCTGAAAGAACTCCATACACTTTAACTGTTACCCTGCTCTCTATAGCCCCATGGCTACCACTGATCCTTTTACCGTCTCCAAAGTTTTTTGCTATTTTCAGATTCTTTTATAGTAGGAATCAAATAGTATATACATAGCTTTTCGAAAAAGTATTTCTCTTTTCTTTGAAGATATTTTTGTTAGGTATAGAATCTGAGTTTTTGTTTTTTTTTTTTCAGTGAAGGTAACAGTTATTGTCTCTTGACTCATATATGAGTTATTTCAAAAAGTTTATGGAAAATGGGATTTAAAGCTCAAGTTTATTTTGGTGCAAAATTCTTTTTTGGAATTTTGGCATACTTTTTTCCTACGATATACATTTTTTATGAACTTTTGAAGACCAGCTTTTTCACAAGAAATCTGTTGCACTTACACATTTATTTTTTTTCCTTTCACTGGCATTAATTTTTTTTTCTTTTGGTTTTAATGGTCTGAATATGATACGTCTTGGTGTTTGTTTTTTCTTCTTTAGTTGCCAAGAGTATGTGCATGCTTATGTGAAAGAAAGAGAGAGAACTCTTTAATGGAGCATGGTCATGCCACAATTATTTTTCCTCTGTTTCTTCATCCTGTCAGGGTTTGGAGCATGCATGCACATGCCCCTGGCGTGTTTTTCAAGCCAGGGGCTGGTATTTGAACTGTGATCAGCTATGTGGGATCCAGTTGCTGATGTACTGTGTATAACCTGTGTGTTGCATTTAACCTCTGGGCTACAGGGCTAGTCTTATCTTTGTGTATTTTTATTGTATTTTTCCTTTTAAGGGTTCTCTGAGACTTAGGGATGTAGTTTGATGTCTTTCATTATTTTAACCAAATTTTTGGAAATTTTCTTTCCAAATATTTCTTCTTCCCTATTCTCTCTACTGGAGTTTTAGGGCATGATAGGCAATTCAATATTCTTCCATTGCTTTTGAGTGCTTTCTCCGTCTTTCTCCTTCTCTCCCTTTGTATTTGTATTTCAGTTGGTTACCTCTTTACTGATTCTTCTCTGTGTCAAGTGGGTTGATGAACTTCTCAAAAGCGTTCTTAGTCTTTTTAACATGCTTTCTGATTTTATAGTTCTTATCATTTGAATTGAACTCTGTCTTAATGGTTTTTATATCTCTGTTGAAATTCTTCATTTATTTATGCATATTGTCTACTCTTGTAACTCAAGCCTTTAATATATTAATTACGATTATTTTCAATTCTCCAACTTATGGCTCCAACTTCTGGATTATCTATGTAATTTGTTCTAGCACTTGCTTTCCCTTAGATGTGGAATTTTTTCCCCCTTTTTTTAGGTCTATCATATAGAAAATCATAATTTTTAATTGAAAGTTTGAGTGCATTTCAGACTTTAAGACTAAGTTAAATAGGATTTATACTTGGAAATGGCCTCCTTCTTTTTGTCTAAAGCTTATAGTGAGGAGCTGTAAAATCAAGCTGGTCAGTAATTGAGTTACCTTTAGTTCATAGTTGCATCAGAGTCCTCTAGCACTTGATTAGTTTGAGGGAGAGATTTCCTCACTGTTTCTGCTAACCCTTGCATTTTAGGCTTTTTGTATTAGGTCGATGGGAAAGTCATGACATACTTTTCGATTTTTTTCCCCCTTATGCAAAAATGCATCCTGACTTTCCTGACAACTCAATATTTTCCTGTGGTTTATAGAGGGTTTTTCCTTGATGTTCTTACCCCTTCCCCAATGGTAGACTACTGTTTCTCATTTTGTGCTTGCAGACCTGGTTTTGGAGAGTGGGGCATTCTGTTTTCCTGGTCTTGCTTTTGGTCTTAGGATGCTTTTTTGCTCCTTAGTCTTAGGGTGAAGAATGATTCAACAGTGTGTCCCTCCCTTACTGGGAGCCTTTCATTATCTAGACCCAGGATAGCATTCAGCTAATTCTTCTAAGGTAGAAGGCTTCTATCATCTATCTGTTTGTCTATCTATCTGTATTTTTTGTGGGGGCGGGAGGTGGGTTGTTAACAATGGTGAATTTTACCTATGCTCTGGGGCAACTTTAATATCCTAGCTTCCGTAGTTTCAAACTATTTCTTACAGGGTAAGGGTACTTAACAAGGCAAGCTGCCTGCCTTTCCTATAGAAGCAGCTGTTTCTTTCCTCCAAACCTATATTTCCAAGAGATACTTTTCCCATTCTCTAGCCCATCTCTTAGTCTCAATTACTGAGTGTCTAGGGGAGGTGTGTGGAGAAAATTTTACAAGCGGGTGTGAACTAGAGACTGCAAGTGGGTACACACTCTCCTTGTATCTGTATTTTCATGGTAGTCCATACCTAGCTAGTAACAATTTTAAGTATAGCTAAATTTGTCTTACCCATTTGTATTACAGCTTCATTTCCTCCTATCCTGTCACCTGTGACCTATGCTTATGTCCCATGTCCTGGGCTAGTTTGTTATTCTATAACCTCAGCTTTCTTTTGGATTCAAAAATAGTTAGGATGTTATAGATTTTTTTCTTGTTACAGTAGATGTGGTGTTTTCTTCTAGTGTCTACATCCTGTACAGAAGCTGAAATATTTCTTTAGTTAAAAACTCTTTTTAACTATTTCATTTAGGAGACGTTTCAAAGTTATAGGAATATTATAAATATAGTCAGTGAATTCGGTAGCCTTTGTGTAATTTACATGTAATTTACTAGTTATTAACATTTTGCAAATGTGCTTAAACACTACCTTACTGCATGTTTACAAATTAGTATTATTGTTATTATTGTTCAACCACTTGAGAATAGGGTATCCCAGTTTAATGACTGGTTCAGGGGCTGGTCTTCATTGTCCTTTTTTTTAAGGAATTATTTTATTTAACTTTATTTAATTTGATCAGAGAAGAACAGAGTGAGAGCAAGAGCAAGAGGGAGAGGGAAAGTGATAATGCAAGCCACCAGGTCAGGGACTGAAACCATAGTCAGCCCTGTGGGAGTCCGGCACCCTTTAACCACCACGCCACCTGCTTGCCCCATCAGTGTATTCTTTTAAACCTTATATAATACTTTTTATATGTCAAAAATTATATATTGATTAATCATAGTATGTACCAGTAATTTATATTAATAAAAACGTCTTTTTATCCGTAGGTATCATTAATGGGATTGGAAATTTTAAGTGCCTTTGTGGACAGATTATCAACACGATTTAAATCCTTTGTAAAAATGGGTAAGTTTATTTTATTTAAAAATGATTGTACAATTTGACATAGTGAGTTTTTTCTTAGTTTTTCTTTAACAGAATTTGTTGTCTGTTAATTCAAAAATACAATTTTGTACACCTCTGAAATCTGCTACTTAGTATTTTAGTGTTTTCCCTAGAGAAAAGATTTTAAAGCTATATTAAGTAGATAATTATATCCTGCGTGAAGCAAAAAGAGAAGAAGATAAAGCCAAACTTGTTAAACATAATATACTATTAATAGATTTTTACTTCACATTCTCAAATTTTTTTTACCAGTTCTTAATTACTTTTTTGTAAAATGCTAAAGTTTACATGTAACTTGCAGTGCCATTTTTCTGACTATTTATGGGAATATCCTTTCATTGCCAGTCTGTTGACTAGTGTTTTATAAAATATAATAAAAATAAATTGCAGCACAATGAAATGAAAAAAAAAAAGGCCAATTTTTTATTACTAGATTCAACAACCAAAATTGCTTTGGTTAGATTGCTTCAAAAACACATCATAAACACTCAATTTCTTTATTGACAGTATACTGGTTAATTCTGGACTACTGGCTTGTACTTTGAATAGTACTTACGATATATTTGTAGTGTACTACGATATGCTAGTGTATTGCTCATCTTTTTATAATAGTTAAGGTGACAAAGTTGGTTCAGACTTGTTTTCCAAATCTGAGTGAATTTCATGTGGCTTCTGAAATGCTTTATAACTGGAGTTGGTCCTTTTATATGGGAGCATGTAGATGAGTAACCTTAGATGTAGTGATTTTCTTTTGTGGCTTAATACTCAGAATGTCATTGAGTTATCATGGTTACTTTCAAATATCTTTGGTTAACTTTTTCTTTTATGTCTGTTATGCTGCCAATTTATGTCACTCTCTTATTTATTTATTTTTAATTTATTTATTTTACATTCATTCACTGAACATCATCACACCATACAAAATGCAATTCCCTATCCAGAATACACTGTATGGTGGCTTAATCATACATGTTATCTTCAACAAATAATTTTACATTTGTTTCTTGTATATTTTTTCTTTTCTTTTCTTTTTTTTTTTTTTGATACCCTATTTCTCACCTTTTGCCATTTCCCACCCTCCTCCCATCTCCCCTTTTGCCATTCCCCCCCCCCCTCCCACACTCTCTGGTATCTACAGTTGCTTTCCATTCCTTCCCCACCGCCACATTTTATTGAGTCACAAAAGATCTTAATTAATCTAAATACTTTCAATAGCAAGTTCAACTGATATATACATATCTGTGAACACATTCCTGACTTTAGGCATGAAACTCAATAAGTAGAATGAATATACTATAAAGTAGCACCTAGCTGAGGTGATATAGCTTACTGTGGTCATTAAATAGGTATTTTTTAATATATTTTTTAATTTAAAGAAAAGCAGTTTTAGCTTTAATAAAATCAAAACATGTTAAGAGAAATTTGCTCAAGACTTAAAGCCAGGAAACAGGTTAGGATTCTGTTCAAATAGTAGGTACATGAACCTATCCACAGCTCAAGAAAAGACAAAAATCCTTAAATCCGGAAAACAAAGCATAGAAGAAAATCAATAATGTTTTAGTCAAAAGTCATAAAATTCTATTTCTCCAGTTCAGCCTCATATACTTTATCTTCTGTTGTGATCCTATTTATCTTCTGTTTTGGACCTATTTTTCCATTTAAATTCTAGAAGATAACATTCAATACCGGACTTGTCCCTACCATTAAGTTGGCCATTTTCTTAGTTGTTTTAGAAGTCTTATTTCTGTGTGTCTATAGTTAGTTTTCCTGGTATAACAATCCCTTCAGAACTTCTTGATGAGCTGGTCTGGTGTTAGTAAATTCTTTCAGGTTTTGTTTACCTGAGAATGTTCTTGGTCTTTTCTTCCCATATGAAGGATAATTTTGTTGGTTATAGTATTCTTGGTTGAAATTGTTTTTCCCTTAACACTTTGAATATATTTTTCCATTCTTTCCTTGCTCGCATTGTTTCTGATGAGAGTCTGGTGTTAGCCTGATGGGATATCCTTTGTAGGTAACTTGACATTTCTCTCTTGCCAATTGTAGTATTGGCTTTGGTCAATCTGTCTATAATTTCTTTTGAAGAAGATCTTCTTGGGTTGATTCTATGTGGGGTCCTTCGTATTTCTTGGGTCTGGATCTTTGAATGCCTCGCTAGGCTTGGAAAGTTTTCTTCTAGGATTTCATGGAATAGATTATCAATACCGTTAGTCTTTTACCTTCTGGGATGCTGATTATTCAGATGTTTGGACATTTAATGGTGTCTAGTATTTCCCACATATTATTCTCTCTCTCTCTCTCTCTCTCTCTCTCTTTTCTGGCTATTTTCTCAGTCTTCTCGGAGAGTTTTTCTAGGGCAGAGATTCTGTCTTCTGCATCTGAAATTTGATCTTCTGTATAATCTAGTCTGCTTTTAGTACTTTCAAGGGGGATTTTGATTTCCTGTATTACAGCCTTTATTTCTAACAGTTCTGTTTGATTCTTTTTTATGATGTGTATTTCCTCTTCAGATGGTGCAAGAAATTCCTCACCTCCTGGAACTCCTTGGCTCTTTTCTCCTGCATATTTTGGAGTTCCTTATCTCTTCTCTTGCATCTCTGTTAGCTTCATTACTAAGAATATTCTAAATTCTTTGTCAGATGTTCCCATGAGTTCCATTGGATTGTCTGTGGATGAAGAGAAGTTGTTCTTTTCCCTTGGGGGAGAGATATTATCTTGGTTTCTCATATTTCTTGTCCTCTGTGGTGATTTCTGGTTATCTGATGGGTTACATGTTTCTTCCTAATTTCTTGAAGTTCAGTCTGAACATTCAGAGGCATGCAGGAGGAGGTGATCTGCAATCTCTGTGCAGTTCCGTTTTTCTCCCTTTGTGAGGCAGATTCAGGAATTGAGTAATATTCTGACCCTCGTAGTATTCAGCTGTTTGGCTACTGTTCACTTAGACCTCTCTAGATACTCAGTGCATAGAGATACTCTAGAATGGGGTCTGGAGGTTGAAGTTTCAGCAGAAATCTTCAGTAGTTGTCATCTCTGAAAGGAATTATTCACAACTCATATCCTTCTTTTATTTTCAGTTTCCTAGCTGCCCTTTCAGCAAAAGCATCTAGTGGGTTTCCCTATCTTTGTTATTTACTTTTGGTTAATACCTTGTTCCAATTCATTTTTGTATTAACATCTTTTGAAAAGAAACTTTTTAACTGTCAGTCTTTTGTTTAAAATCTTTGACAGTTGGGACCAGCAGTTAGCGTAATGGCTATGTCACTGGACTCTCACGTGGCCCACTATGGTTCGTGTCCCAGACCCGGGTGGCTTAAAACTCATGCCGGGTGCGTGTGCATGCATGCCCAAGATCCCGAGAGGAGAATGGAGGAGAAGGGATTGCGGTGTGGCCATCCCCCCTGGGGGGTGATTTCTCGCTTTCTGTCTCTCTGTCTCTCTCTTTCTGTCTTTCTGGTGAGCACATACACCCTATAGCAAAAACCTCTCCAAAAAAAAAAAAAAAAATCTTTGACAGTTTTGCTCAGCAAACATGTTTTATTTGTTCATGTGTTTTCTTAAAACATTTGAATCAGTGTTTAAAATTAGTAAGTTTTAAGTAACAATTCTTATTTCTGGCTTGTCTTGAGAAATTGGCTAGTGTGGCAACTCCGATTTGAAGCTATGTTGTATTCCTTTCACCTGGGTCATGAACTTTCCAATTCATAAGTTCCTCCCATCTTCTCTTGTTTCCTTGAAGCTGAGAATGTCAACTTATATAGAAAGACTATAATACCCATACTTTTTTTTTTTTTTTAGTTTCACTATAGGGCATGTGCACTCACTGGAGAGAGAGACAGAGAGAGAAAGTGAAAATCACCCTCGGAGGGATGACTGTGTTGCAGTCCCTTCTCCTTTGGTCTCCTCTCAAAATTGTGGGCACTGATACACATGCATCTGACATGATTTCCTAGCCACCATGTTTGGAGCTCCAACCATGAAGTTCGCCGTGTGGGATCCAGCTACCTTAGCATCCATTCTTGACCTGACAATACCATACTTTTTGTTGTTTTGTTAGAGATTTTTACTATAGGGCACATGTGGAGAGACAGAAAGACAGAAAGCAAGAAATCATCCCCACAGGGAAATGGCCACACTGCAATCCCTTCTCCATTCTCCTCTCAGGATTTTGGGTATGCATGCATGCACGTGTACCCAGTATGAATTTTAAACCTCCTGGTCCAAGACTCGAACAACAGTCAACTACTTGAGTCCAGTGTCTTAACTATTTCGCCATCTGCTGGTCCCTACAATACCATACATCTTAACTTAGCTCAGTTTTGGCATTTTCTATATCTCCCTGACATTCGTGTTCGTAACCCTGGCCTGTTAGATTATTAGTTGTTATAGAGAGCATTTTAGACTTGAGAGTAATTATAGGTATTGTGTATCTCCCTTATCTTACAGACAAGAGGAAGGCCAGAATGGTTTTGATATTTGTCTACTCGCATTTAGGCATTTGGAATATTAGGACTAGAATTCTAGGGGACTGACTCTTAAAAATGCCCTTCTTTAAAATCTTCTCTTATGCTGCCCCGATTTTCCACTTCCATCACCAAATATATCCCTTTTCTGTCTCTGTAGCTTTTTCCTTTCTCACTTACAGCAAGTGCTTTCTCTCTGCTCTAGCTAGTCAGAAATGTGCTTTTTTATTTTAGGTCTGGCTTAACTTGTTTATGCCTCTACTGTGTGATTATATCTTTTGGAAATTCTTTCCTCTTCCCTTTGGTTTTCTTTCCCTTTTAAAGATGCACTTCAGACTTTAATATCTGAGAGCTCTTGACTTAAGCTCACCCTACATTTTTTCTTTACTCTGTAGTCTTATACTTGTTATCACTTGAGAGTCAATCTATTGATAGTATAATAGCAAAATTTTATCACAAATATGCTAGCATTTGGTGACTACTTTTTACTCATTCGCCAGGCTTATCTAATTTACGTATATGAAAGACTATCTTCACATTGTTTCTAATTTGTATAACAGCTCTGAGAGATGAGCAGGGTATCTGTATGCTCTTAAAGAGTCACAGAACTGAACTAAGAGTCTCAGAGTTAGCTTTCTTATTTTAGCCTTGTCAAGAGTCTTAGTCAAACAATTAAGGAACCTTTCTGTAAAAAAAAGAAAAAAAAGGAGGGGCCAGGAGGTGTCGTGGAGGTTAGGACACTGGATCCCACATGGCTGACTGCATAGTTCAAGTCCTGGACCCAGCAGCTTGAAAATCATGCTGTCCACGTGTGTGTGCGTGCCCAGAATTCCAAAGAGAATGGAAGGGAGGGGACTGCAGAGTGACCATCCCCTTTGAGGGATGTTTTCTCAACATTTCAATCTCCCACCACTTCCTGCGAGCACGCATGCCCCATAGCAAAAGTAAAATAAGACAAAAGCAGACCCAGGCCTCCACTGGCTCAGAGCAAAGAAGGTGGTATAGCTGTAATATCAAAATAGAGACCAGAGGATTTTTTATTTTGAACATGCAAGATGTTGATAGTGATGATAGCAATATTTTAGAGTGCTTCCTCTGTGCTCTTTATTCTGAGTTTTATTTTCATTTTCAGTAATCTTCTGAAGTCAATACTGCTACCGACACTTATAGATGAGGAAACAGACAAAAAAAAAAAAAGTTTAAATAACGTGTTTCAAGGTCACACGCCTAGTAAAATCTCACTAAGTGGTAGTGTTAATTTAAGGGATTACAAGAAGAAAATTTTTTTATTTTTGGAGAGGTTTTTGCTATAGGGTGCTTGTGCTCACCAGAAAGACAGAGACAGAGAGACAGAAAGCGAGAAATCCCCCCCCAGGGGGAATGACCATGCCGCAATCCCTTCTCCTCCATTCTCCTCTCGGGATCTTGGGCACTCATGCACACGCACCTGGTGTGAGTTTAAGCCACCAGGTCCGGGACTTGAACTGCGGTCGACTATATGGGAGTCCAGTGACATAACCATTACGCCAACTGCAGGTCCCACAGGAAGATAATTTGACTATATTTTTTGCCTTACAAACTGACTTTAGAAGCTGTTTCCTTTGAATTCTACCTCCCTCTTGTCTGTCCACCTTTCTCCTATTCCCCCAGTTACAGGATGGGATTTTTTTTGAGGCAAAGTGTTCATTTACAGTTAAAGGAACCCTGATTATGAAAAATATCTGATAATAAACTCTAACTTGCCTTTCCTGCTTCCATTTGTGAATAGTGCCTAAGTCTAGGACTTGTTAGAGAAAACCCCAACCCCTATTGGCTTCGGCTTTTAGTTTTTGTCTGTCAGTTGAGGACTATGTCATACTTATGTAAGAGTGCATAAGCATGTGTAATTTAAAAAATAACTATAAAACCAATACCTGATGATGCCCAAAGTCAAGAAACTAGAACTTTGCCAGTTCTTCATATGTCTCCTTTCTGTGCTCTACTTCTTCTACCAGAGGTAACCTTGTTATGACCTTTGGGATAGTTCTTCTTTTGCTTGTCTGTAGAGTTTGACATCTATATGTATTTTTAAGTAGAATAATATTAAGTTTTGCCTTTTTAAAAAATTACTATAAGTGGTTATCATACTGTATGTATTCTTTTGATACTTGCTTGTCTGTTATTTTTATTTATTTATTTATTTATTTATTTTTGTGCTCTTTATTCTGAGTTTTATTTTCATTTTCAGTAATCTTCTGAAGTCAATACTGCTACCGACACTTATAGATGAGGAAATAGACAAAAAAAAAAAAAGTTTAAATAACGTGTTTCAAGGTCACACGCCTAGTAAAATCTCACTAAGTGGTAGTGTTAATTTAAGGGATTACAAGAAGAAAATTTTTTTATTTTTGGAGAGGTTTTTGCTATAGGGTGCTTGTGCTCACCAGAAAGACAGAGACAGAGAGACAGAAAGCGAGAAATCCCCCCCCAGGGGGAATGACCATGCCGCAATCCCTTCTCCTCCATTCTCCTCTCGGGATCTTGGGCACTCATGCACACGCACCTGGTGTGAGTTTAAGCCACCAGGTCCGGGACTTGAACTGCGGTCGACTATATGGGAGTCCAGTGACATAACCATTACGCCAACTGCAGGTCCCACAGGAAGATAATTTGACTATATTTTTTGCCTTACAAACTGACTTTAGAAGCTGTTTCCTTTGAATTCTACCTCCCTCTTGTCTGTCCACCTTTCTCCTATTCCCCCAGTTACAGGATGGGATTTTTTTTGAGGCAAAGTGTTCATTTACAGTTAAAGGAACCCTGATTATGAAAAATATCTGATAATAAACTCTAACTTGCCTTTCCTGCTTCCATTTGTGAATAGTGCCTAAGTCTAGGACTTGTTAGAGAAAACCCCAACCCCTATTGGCTTCGGCTTTTAGTTTTTGTCTGTCAGTTGAGGACTATGTCATACTTATGTAAGAGTGCATAAGCATGTGTAATTTAAAAAATAACTATAAAACCAATACCTGATGATGCCCAAAGTCAAGAAACTAGAACTTTGCCAGTTCTTCATATGTCTCCTTTCTGTGCTCTACTTCTTCTACCAGAGGTAACCTTGTTATGACCTTTGGGATAGTTCTTCTTTTGCTTGTCTGTAGAGTTTGACATCTATATGTATTTTTAAGTAGAATAATATTAAGTTTTGCCTTTTTAAAAAATTACTATAAGTGGTTATCATACTGTATGTATTCTTTTGATACTTGCTTGTCTGTTATTTTTATTTATTTATTTATTTATTTATTTTGAGAGGTTTTTGCTATAGGTCGCATACGCTCGCCAGAAAGACAGAGAGACAGAAAGCGAGAAATCACCCCCTGGGGGATGGCCACGCCATAATCCCTTCTCCTCTACTCTCCTCTTGGGATCTTGGGCACGCACGTACACGTGCCTGGTGTGAGTTTAAGCCACTGGTTCGGGGACTCAAACCGTGGTCGACTACATGGGAGTCCAGCGATACGGCCATTATGCCAACTGTTGGCCCCAGTTTGTCTTATTTTTAACTGGGCTCAGGGGTGAAAATTTTAAAACAATTTCTTTACCTCACAACTCTTCATTAATGGAAACGGTTGCTATTCGTAATCTGTAAAATGTAGTTTGTGATAGAAGAGAGTTATTAACATTTACTCTTTTCTCTCCTTTCTCTTGAAGTGATTGTAGCTTTAATAGACCGAATGGGAGATGCCAAAGACAAGGTTCGAGATGAAGCTCAGACTCTGATATTGAAGTTGATGGATCAAGTAGCGCCACCTATGGTAGGGCTACATTTTACTTTTATTTACTTTTTAAACTTTACTTATTTTATTTCTTTCATGAGAGACTGTGAATAAGAGGATATGAGAGACATGCACCCAGTACATGGTTTGTCATGCCATGTTCCTCTCCCACAGCCTTCTACCAGCCAGGATCGTGAGTCCATGAGTCTGTGGGTGTTTCAGGTCTGCCGAGGCCGAACCCACTTGGCCGTGTAGCTCCAGCATTGCAGAGCCACATGCTACTGCCTGTGCTACCATAGGCGGGCCAGGCATACGTTTTACAATTTGGACTTTGCCAGTTAATAATGAGCCATCGTTAGTAGTCACAATAAGTCATTAAAGCGACAGAGGGCATGAAAGCTGAAATTTTGTTTGTTTGTTTGTTTGTTAGAGAGATTTTTGCTATAGGATGTGTGCACTTGCCAGAGGAGGGAGAGAGAGAGACAGAGAGAAAGATAGAAATCATCCCCTAGGGAGGATGGCCATGCCACAGTCCTTTCTCCTCCATTCTCCTTTTGGGACTTCGGGCATGCACGCACAGGCACCCGACATGAGTTTTAAGCTGCCGAATCCAGGACCTGAACTGCAGTCGACCACGCGGGAGTTCAGTGATGTAACCATTACACAATCTGCTGGTCTCGAAAGCTGAAATTTTAAGCAGTGAATTGTACTAATGTTTCCGAGCAGTTGAAATGTGAAGTACAGTGTCATTTTTTTTACTTTCTGTTTTTTTCTTTTCTTTGTTTTTCTTATACTCTATGCTTACCAGAGAGAGAGAAAGTGAGAAATCATCCCCAAGGGAAATGGCCATGCCATAGTTCTTTGTACTCTCGAGATTTTGAGTATTCATTAGCTTGCACCTGGTGTGATTTTCAAATCGCTGGATCTAGGATGCAAACTGCATCCCGATGCAAACCATCATGCCACTGGCTGGCACTGGCTTTTTAAAATGAAGTTAATGCATAGATTTAAGTGAATTGATAGTATATTGATTATTTTATGCTTCAGGATTTTTTCAGTCTTTTACTTGCAAATTACTAGATGTTCAGTTAAAAAGTAATTTTGATGGACTAGCAGATGGTGTAGCAGTTACATCACTGGATTGCCATGTGGCTGACTGTGATTCGAGTCCCAAACCTGTTGGCTTATAACTTAACACTGGGCACATGTGCATGCGTGCTCAAGATCCCAGGAGGAGAATGCAGAAGAAGGGATTGCAGTATGGCCATCCCCCCTGGGGGTCATTTCTCACTTCTTTCTCTCTCTCTCTGGTGAGCACATATGCCTTATGGCAAAAACCTCTTTAAAAAAAAAAGCTAATTTTGAGAAATACTGATTATTATATTAATTTCTGCAGTTCTTATAGAAGCAAGTAGAAAAAATTTTAACAGGTGTTTACTAATTATATAAGATATATTTTATATGACAGTAACCTGTGTTTTAAGAATACGAATACAGTAGAAATGATTTGACCTTACAGAGGTATTTTAAAAGGAGAACAATATATAAATGCTATAATGCAAAATTATTTTAAGATTACCTTCAGGCTATGTGTATAAGGTGTGCATAGAACGTAAATGAATTTGATGCTTAGAGTTAGGTCCCATCCCCAAGATACCTCATTATGTGTATGCAAATATTTTAAAAGCAGAAATCAGAAATATTTCTGGTTCCAAGCATTTTGGATAAAGAGTATTCAACCTATAGTAGAACTGCATGAAGACTCCAGAAAGAGTACTGAATCCAGAAAGAAGAGTGGGAGTGTATGTGCACACCTATGTGTGTATGAATTTAGTGAATGGTAAAGGTGGTATTTCCAAATGAGGAGGCAGAATTAATTAAGACAATTAGCTATATGTTTAGATATGAAAGATTGGATTACTTGTTACACCAAATCCAAATAATTGCTTTAGATTATTTGTACAAATTTATTTATGCCTTTTCCAAGAGGAAATTCTAGGAGGTAGCTATAAAATGACTTGTCCAAAGATCTTTTTGTATTTGGACCCAGTATTAAAAGAAGAAAGCCTTAATTATGAAATGTTTAAAAGGCCTGCTCCATGTGACAGTCTGTTCTAGTTGCTAGGCAGTGTTGGACCTCTTAAATGCTTTCTGGACTACTGGGCTTATAATGGTAGTGTTGTTACTGAAGTTTTTTAAAGCGTAGAAGAAATCCCGCGTCCTTGGAAATCCCAAGCATTTTAGGTATTGGACGTGGTCTTTCAGAGAAATCTTTTGAAATCTTGCATGATAAATACATAAAAATTAGAAATACAATTAAATCATTAGCAATAGGTGAAAATGATTGCAGTATGAATTTGGCTTAAAAAAAATGTAAGTAGAAATTAGTGGACAGTCTGATGAAAAAATCTAGACCCAGTGATGTTGGTAATAAGGTTGTGAAGAGAGAAAAGATTATAGCATGAATACGTTAATGTTTTATTATAGCTGTTTACTTTTTTTTTTTTTCGAATAGTACATTTGGGAGCAGTTGGCTTCTGGTTTTAAGCACAAGAATTTTCGATCTCGAGAAGGTGTTTGCCTGTGTCTTATTGAAACTTTAAACATGTAAGTTTCATTACTATTAAAAACAGCCTTATGTTTTTACATTTCTCTAAAAAACTTCCATTTCACAACGTCAAGAAAAGCTAAGGAAATAACAAATGTGAAGTAATTATTAATTGATCTCTGGCGCAAGGTTTTTTACATCTACTGTTAATTTTTTGTGTCATTCAGTTTTTATTTTTAAATTAGCAGTTATTAATAATTTCTTTAATTATCTCAACAATAACCACCCAAAATATGAGGGATCTTCATAAAGTTCATGGAGAATGTATATTACGAAAAAACTGGATGGAGTTTAAATGATTTTTTTTAATCAAAGCCAACTTGTATTTAAAAATAAAATTGCCAGAAAGCGTATGCTCTTGCTAGAGAGAGAGAGAGAGACCAAGAGAGGAAGAGAGAAAGAACCCTCCAATGGGACGTGGTTACACCACCTTCCCTTCGCATCTCCCTCCCATTATGATTTTGGGCTTGCATGCACGTGTGTCTGACCTGTTTTTCTAGCCCTCGGGGCCAGGATTTGAATAATCAGATTAGACATGGGGGCTCCAACCCCCTAAACCATTGGACCTTGGCACCAGTCCTCAACTTGTACTTTAATTGCATTCCTCCATGAACTTTTTGAAGTCCTCTTGTGGATGGCATAGATCTGATATGTGATAACTTAGAATCTTTTTCTGTTGTTTATCTAATTCGGGATTATCTGTAATTCAGTGATACTTCACATATTGTAGCCGTTGCCCTTAACCCCACTACCCTTTTGCCAGTTGGCCCTCGGCTCCCTTTAGTAGCGTGGGTGGCATTCAGAAGTAGATGGAAGCAGACTCCCGGGTGACGTAGGCAGCAGGTCTGGTAGCAGTGTGTAGAGCTCTGACACTATCAGTGCCAGAGTTAAGAGTAGTCTGAAGAAATGCAAACTGAGGTTTTTGTTTTTATTCTGGATTTTTTTTTCAGGTTCTGTGTAATATTTCCCAGTAGTGTTCCTTTCCTTAACTATGTTTTCATTTATCTTCTTTTACTGCTCTATGGTCCTTTCTACCATCTAGAGCTTGTAAGTGCATTTAGACCCCACAACTTTTGTGGTTTTTGGCTTTCCTGTCATTTGCTTTCAACCTATGACCTCATCAGAATACCAGTCACTATAAATAAAGATCTTTTAATGAATTAATTTTATTGGAATGCAAATTTGAGACCCATAGTCTTAAAAAAAAAATCATTGTATCAAAAGCAAAAGCTGATTTTCTTAAGTAACTGATAGGTTGCTAAGTTAAGAGTGCCATTGGTTGAACACTTTGCCTTGTTGGATCACGTGTTGCTAGTTCTCAGTGACAGTCATGATTATTCAAGTTTGCGTATTTCACATTGTTTAAAATTATTTTTGCTTGTGTTCATACATGTTATAACGATGTGTGCCCATCCTCTCCATATTTGTTGTATTGATATAGACAAGAAGAAGGTGTACTCTGACTAAAACCAAATTCTCTCTTTTGTTTTTCCTCAAATTACATTTAGTTTTGGGGCTCAGCCACTAGTCATCAGCAAGCTGGTACCACATTTGTGTATCCTATTTGGAGATTCCAACAGTCAGGTAAAAATTTACTTATATCAAGTATTGACTCGTTGTTTGGTTACTCCTTCTATACTAATGCTCTTACCCCATTTTTTAAAAAGAAGATGGTGGAGGGGGAAGTGGCGAAATCAAGATTTTAACCTCATGTTTTGTTTTAAAATCCACCAAGTTAGTTAGTTAAAAGTTAGTTTTAAAAAACACATTATAGTGGGGACAGCAGATGGTATAGTGCTTAATGGGCGGGACTGTCACATGAGTGACCACGGTTTGAGAGCTGGACTCTTAGGCTTGAAATTCACACTGTGTGTGTGTGTGTGTGTGTGTGTGTGTGTGCCCAAAATTCCAGGAGAAAGGAGGAGACGCAATTGCAGCGTGGCTCTCCTCCCTGGGAGGTGATTTCTTACTTACCCTCTCACTTTCTTTCTGTTTCTATGGTGAGTGCACATGCCCTATAGCAAAAACCTAAAAAAAAAAAAAAAAAGTAAATAAAAAATGAAAAACACATGATATTTATATAAATTGCTAAAGTTTGTCACTTCTTTGGTATTATTAAAAATAGATGGTGGGAACCAGCAGTTAGCGTAATGGCTGTGTCGCTGGACTCCCACGCAGTCGACCGCGGTTCGAGTCCCGGACCCGGTGGCTTAAAACTCACGCCGGGCACATGTGCGTGCGTGCCCAAGATCCCGAGAGGAGAATGGAGGAGAAGGGATTGCAGCGTGACCATCCCCCCTGGGGGGTGATTTCTCGCTTTCTGTCTCTATGTCTCTCTCTGTCTGTCTGGCGAGCGCACGCGCCCTACAGTGAAAATCTCTCCAAAAAAAAAAAAAAATAGATGGTAAGTTCCTAGATGTCTAGTTCTTGAGTTTGAGAGATTAAAAAAGAGTTTAGATTCCCTTTTATAGTCCTCCTCTGTGTTAATTGTAGAGATAGGTTGTCAGCTTCCTTTTTTTGATTTTGAATATGGCTTTTTTTATTCTCCAAAAAGTGCAGGGAGTACCTTAAAGTAGGTAGTCTTTGCACTGACACTATAGGGGAAGCGGAAGCTTTAACAAAGGCATAATCTGCTGCTTGGCTTTACAGATAGAAGAAACCTGAGTATTAGCCAGGGAAGGCCAGGAGAGGCTCATTTAGATGCTCCACAATTACAGCCAGTAATAGAAAGCACGCGGCTTTACCTCCTCTATAAAAGAATGAGCACAGAACGGCTCGCAGATGCAGTGATCTCCATCAGAAATGCCCGGTCTGCCCGACCCTTGCTTTTTCTCTGTCTGTCCTTTCTCAGTCCACAGCCCACTCGGATTGAGATGGCATACCATCTCTTCACCTCCAGGCCAAGGCGCTGGGCGCCCAAACATGGACCCAAGTACAGAAGAACTCAAATGATAAGGATAGTGGACACGCCTGAGTCCAACCGGAAATAAGAGAGTAAAGTAGGAACTAAGGAAAGTAGGAACGGAAGGAGTGCATTGAGAGTCGGGTGTAAAATGGGAAACACTCCGAGAGATATATGTATATTTAAGTGTTGTTCCGTGTAAGTATGAAAGTTAAGAGATTTGGAAAGCGAAGAGAGAAAAAAGTTAAGAGATGTTTAGTAGAGGGAGAGATTTAGAAGCTAAGAGATGTTTAGTAAAGAAAGACTTAGAAACCTAGGAAGTGTTTACTAAAGCAAGAAATTTAGAAAGCTAAGAGAAAAAAAGTAACAAAGGAGTCAGTTTGAAGTCAGGTGTAAAACCAGCTAGAAGCCAAGAGATTTAGAAAGCTAAGAAAGAAAAGTAACAATTGAAAGAGTCAATCTGGGACCTTCTGGCATAATGGCTATGTTGCTGGACTCCCATGTAGTTGACCGCGGTTCGAGTCCCAGACCCAGCGGCTTAAACTCACACTGGGCATGTGTGTGCATGCATGCCCAAGATCCCGAGAGGAGAATGGAGGAGAAGGGATTGCAGTGTGGCCATCCCTCCGGGGGATGATTTCTTGCTTTCTGTCTCTCTCTTTCTGGCAAGTGCCTACACCCTATAGCAAAAACCTCTAAAAAAAAAAAAAATCAATCTGAAGAAAAATAGGTATGTATAAATGTTGTTTGTTAAAGCTAGTATGTTTAAATGTTTGTAAAAGCTAGGACCAGTGAAGTGTATGGCAAGCAGTTAAAGAAACTAATAGAGTAAAACAAGAGAAAATGGATAAATTATGTGCTCAAATTAGGAAAAGAAAAGGGGGGAGTTACAGAGAGATCTTAAAGTAGAAACAGTCTTTGTGCTAAAAACTCTAACAAAGACATAATCTACTGCTTGGCCTTAGAGATAGAAGAAAGCGGAGTGTTAGAGAAGCCCAGGAGAGACTCGTTTAGATGCTCCGTAGCTTTGGTAATAGAAAGCACCGGGCTTTACCTCTCTTATTAAAGAATGAGCACAGGACGGTGACCATGGTGAGCTCTACCTGAGACGCCTGGTCTGCCTGACCCCTGCTTTTCTCTATCCTTTCTCTATCCACAACCTGCTTCCCCTCAGGGCCCTCCATCTCTTCGTTTCCAGGCTGAGAAACTTCATTAAACAGTAACTCTCTATTCCCCCCACCCCCCACCATCGCCTAACAACCACTACTTGACTTTCTGTCTGAGTTTGACCAGTGTAGGTACTTCATAGAGGTAGAGTCAGACCGTATTTGTCCTTTCGTGTCTGTCTTATTTCATATAGCATAATATCCTCCAGGTTCATCCACGTAGCATGTGTCAGAGTTTTCTTTCTTTTTAATTAAGGCTTAATATTGTTCCATTGTGTGTGTGTGTATCTTTTTTAATTAAGGCTTAATATTGTTCCATTGTATGTGTGTGTGTGTGTGTGTATTCACTATGTTTATACGTTTGTCTGTGGGTGATTATTTGGGTTATTAAGACCTTTTCACTATCATGAATAATACTTTTATGGCTATTGATGTAAAAATATGTTTGAGTCCAGACCACATTCTTGAAAAACAATTTTACACCAGGAAAATATATTAACTTTGGTCATTTATATTAATACAGTTGTTAACAGTTGCTTACACAACATTATTACAGACTTTTTAAAAATCCCAATTAGTAAATTTCATGTACTAGTTTCATAGATTTCTACTTACTTGTTTATAAAGAACTATTTATTTCATTTTATTCATTATTATTATTATCATTTTTTAAAAATTTGGAGACAGCCAGAGAGGGAAAGGGAAAATGAGAAAGCAAGCCACCAGGTCCAGGACTCAAACTATGGCCAGCCATGGGGGAGTCCAGCACCTTTACCACCATGACACCTGCTGGACCCGTAGTTTCTTATATTTCTATAAAACCTTCTTGTACTTGGTTTCTCTAGAATTATCTTGGCAAGTCCTCTTGGTTTTTTGCTAATGACATGCTATAATCTCTTATAACTAATTTGAAGCTTCAAATTGGTCTATAAGAGTAATGTTACCTCAAGATTAAGTGTTTTATTGTCTTGTATGTAAGTTCCCTAAGACACTCTGAATTCTTTGACAGGTGAGAGATGCTGCAATATTGGCTATAGTGGAGATTTATAGACATGTGGGAGACAAAGTGAGAGTGGATCTTTATAAGAGAGGAATTCCCCCTGCTAGGTAAGTCTTGCTAAAAAAGAGTTTTTTGTCACAAGTTTTAAATTCATTTGTTTACATATATGATATACATCTGTTATCTCCGTAGATTGTACATACTGCATAAATGAAATCATTCAGTGTCTGTCTTTCTGTGTCTGACTTATTTCACTTAGCATAATGTCCTCCAGTTCCATTCCTGTTGCCAATGACAGCAGTTCCTTCTGTTTTCAGCCTGTATAGCATTCCACTGTTTATATATACCATGTTTTCTTCATTCATTCATCTGTTGACTCATGGCCAGGTTTGTGCCAGTTCCACCCTGACCTTTTTACTGTTCAATTTCTTATTCTTAACATATTTTACTTCCTGTATCCAAGCACATGTAAGCCATCATTAAATATTTTACTGTATTTCTATAAGAAAAATTAATTTTTTTTGGTCACAACCACAGTATTATCAGCACATCTAAATTTTTCCCCCCTTTTTTGCTGTAGAATACATGCTCTTGCCAGAGACAAAGAGACAAAAGGGGAGAAAAAGAGTGAGGGAAAATGAGAAAGCATCCCCCAGGGGTTTGAACAGGCTGCAGTCCCTTCTCTCCTCCATTCTCCCTCTGGGTTTGAGGCATGCA
Organism: Tupaia belangeri chinensis; assembly: GCF_000334495.1. Taxonomy (NCBI): domain Eukaryota; kingdom Metazoa; phylum Chordata; class Mammalia; order Scandentia; family Tupaiidae; genus Tupaia; species Tupaia belangeri. Next base: position 628,831 of record NW_006210004.1, on the reverse strand, counting down.
TGCACATGTACCTGGCATGTTTTTCAAGCTGCTGAGTCTGACACTCGAAGCACACAGTCTGCCATGTGGGATCCAGCTACCTTAACCACCACACTACCTGACTGGCCCCCATACCTCAAATTAAAAAAAATAACTTTGTGGGACCAGCAGTTATTGTAATGGCTATGTCGCTGGACTCCCACATAGTCAACCGCGGTTCAAGTCCCGGACCCGGTGGCTTAAACTCATGCTGGGCGCATGTGTGTGCGTGCCCAAGATCCCGTGTGGGGGCACCTCTCCCCGTTGGGGGGGGGGGGTGATTTCTCGCTTTCTGTCTCTCTGTCTGTCTGGCGAGTGCACGCTACCTATATCAAAACCCTATAAAAAAAAAAAAAAAACTTTGTAATATCAACTGTCTATTCAGAGTTCAAATTTCCAATTATTTCATAAATGTCATAAGTGTTTATATGCATGTATGTATATGTGTGTGTGTGTACATATATATATATATTTTTTTTTTTAATTGCCGGAGGGTGATTGTGCTTTCCGGAGGGAGGGAGACAGACAGACAGACAGAGACAGACAGACAAAGGGATGAGAGAGAGAATGCACCTTGCAGTGGGGGTGTGGTCACAGTGTGGGCCTTTCTTTATTATCTCTCCATCGTGTTGGGATTCTGCACACATGTACTGGCCCAGTATGTTTTTCAAGCTGCCAACACCAGGTAAAGAACTACATTTGATCACATGGGTTCCAGCTCCCTAGTCAGTAGGCCACAGGACTGGCCCTTCATGTGTTTTTAACAGTTTGAATTGAAATTCAAATAAAGTTCATACATTACAATTGGTTGATAGGCTTTTAAGTCTTTTTATATCTGTATACCCCAACAACACTCTTGTTTTCCCTTGCATTCTATTTGTTGAATAAACCAATGATTTATTCTGTACTGTTTCCTATGTCTAGATTTGGTGAATCTTTTGGGTGGTGTGACATAACATGCTTTTCTTTTCATGTCCTTTAAATTCATATTGGGTCTAGAGAGGTCCTAAAATTTTGAGGGGGTCCAAAAGTAAGACCTACTCTTTAGGAGCCTTGGGTTATCTTGAATTTCATTATATTTAGTTATCTCTTTTATCATTCAGATTTTTTTTTAGTACTAAAATTTTCAGATAAGATGATTGTCCAATACATACGCCTTTTTTTGACTTGTTCACTGTTCCCTCCCCCCACCCCGTGTGTGTGTGTGTAGATTTTCGCCCATGGGGTATGTGTGCTTACCAGAAGGAGATGGAGGGACAGTGAGATATCACCCCTCCATGGGGGTGGCCATGCCACAAACCCTTCTCTTCCATTCTCCTCTTGGGATTTTGGGCATGCATGAACACAAGCCTGGTGCGATTTTCAAGCTGCTGGATCTGGGACTTGAACCATCATGCCACCAGCTGCCTCCTTCCCCCCCCACTTTTTTTTTTTTTAAGTTTTTTGCCATTGGATGCTTGTACTTGCCAGAGAGGGACAGAGAGGGAAAGTGAGAAATCATTTCCTGAGGGGGATGGCCACGTTGCACTTCCTTCCTCTCCATTTTTCTCTGGGGGTTTTGGGCATATATGAACACGTGCCTGGCATGATTTTTAAACCGCTGAGTCTGGGACTTGAATTGTAGTCAACCTTGTGTCAGTCTAGTGCCTTCTTTCTAGCTCCTTTTTTTTTTTTTTTTTTTTTTTTTAATTTATTATAGGATGCAGGTATTTACCTGTGAGACATAGAGAGGAAAACTGAGAAAACACTTCCTAGGGGAATGGCCACACTGCATTCTTTTTTCTTCTTGGGATTTTAGGCATATACACATAAACGTAGCTGGTGTGCTTTTCAAACTACAGGTCTGGGACTTGAACTGTCAAATTGGCCATGTGGAAACTAGCTGCCTAAACCACCTCACCACCTGGCTGGCCCTATTCACTCTCTATTTCTGGGACTAACAATTTAATTAAAGTAAATTCCATGTAATTTTATATGAATGAATGAAATAATGTTTACATGCAAGGGGACTTCCAAAAGTTTGTGGAAAAATGGAATTAAAATGTGTTTACCTTGGTGCAAAAAATGTCAAGTTTATAGTCTTTTTTTGTTTGTTTGTTTTTTGCTATAGGGCGCATGCACTCGCCAGACAGACAGAGAGAGACAGAGAGACAGAAAGCGAGAAATCACCCCCTAGGGGAGATGGCCACGCCGCAATCCCTTCTCCTCCGTTCTCCTCTCGGGATCTTGGGCACACACGCACACGCGCCCGGCGTGACTTTTAAGCCACCAGGTCTGGGATGCAAACCGCAGTCGACTACAAGGGAGTCCAGTGACATAGCCTTTATGCTAACTGCTGGTCCCCATAGTTTTTTTTTAAATACAGGTTTTCCATGAAATTTTTGAAGACTCTCATGTGTGTTTGTGTCTGAGTGTATATATATGGATATATATGTACCTTACATTTATATTGAAATTATTTTTATTTTTCTTAAAGTAGACTTTATCTTTGAAGCATTTTTAGGTTCACAACCAAATGGAACATAGACATGCTTGCACCAACATATTCAGGGTCTCCTGTTGCAGACCTAGCATCTTCCACATGGATTAGCCTTACAGAGTGGTGTGTTCTGTCTGTGCCCCCATGCAGCCCTTGCATGTGTTCTTTTTGTGAAGTGTTTTTCTCAGGTCTCTTGCTCATTTTAGAAACTGTATTATCTGTCTTTGAAAATTTTATTTGTGGGACCACTAGGTGGCATGGTGGTTGGGATGCTGGATGCTCCCACATGGCTGACCACGGTTCAAATCCTGGACCTGGTGGCTTGCTTTCTCACCTTCTCTCTTTCTCTCTCTCTCCCTCTCTCTGTGTCTCTCTAGTCAAATTAAAAATGAATGAATGAATAAATAAAGTTAAATAATTTGAAAAAAAAAAAGCTTAAAAAAAAGGAAAATTTTATTGTAAAACTTTTTTTTATGTTCTAGGTTCAAGCCTTTGTCAACTATATATGTTTCAAGTATCTTTCCTTGCTCTGAGATTTTTTTACTTTCTTTTTTTTTTTTTTTTGAGAGTTTTTTTTTTTTCTTCGCTATAGGGCACGTGCCCTTGCCAGAAAGACAGAGGGAGACATAGAGACAGAAAGCGAGAAATCACCCCCCAGAGGGGATGGTCATGCCGCAATCCCTTCTCCTCCATTCTCCTCTCGGGATCTTGGGCACGCACGCACACACACCCGGCGTGAGTTTTAAGCCACCGGGTCCGGGATGCGAACCACGGTCGACTACTTGGGAGTCCAGTGACATAGCCATTACGCTAACTGCTGGTTCCCTTTATTACTTTCTTAATGATATCTTTTGATGTGTGTAGGTCTCTAGTTTTTCGTTTTATGTTTTTAAATTCTTAGCCTTTTTAAGAATTATTTTATTTATTTATCCATCCATCCATCTATTTATTTGTATATATTTGACTAGAGAGGGACAGAGTGAGCAAGAGAGAGGGAAAGTGAGAAAGCAAGCCTCCAGGTCCGGGTCTTGAGCTGTGGTCAGCCACGTGGAAGTCCAGTGCCCTTAGCCACAACACCACCTGCTGGTCCCCTTAAATTCTTGGTTTTAATATAATTCTGTGTGTGTGTGTTTGTGTGTGTGTGTGAGTAGATGTTTTTATGCCCTGTTTAAGAAATTTTTAATTATCCTAGGATCGAGAAGGTAATCTTTTGTACAATTTTAGTCAAATTTATATCTATAGTCCAACTGGAAAATTTTCTTTATTTTCTTTTTGTAAAAAGTATGAGGTGGGATTTATACTTTTTGTCCGTAAAAATAAACATTTTATCTAGTACCACTTATTGAAAGCATTTTTCTTCACGGTTTCCTATGTTTTAAATTAAATGTGAGGCTAGCCCATGGTCTGGTAATTAAAGTGGTTGGATCTCACCTGACTGACTATGTGGTTCAAGTTCTGGACCCAACAGCTTAAAAATATGCTAGGTGCATGTCCTGTCTGCTTAAAATCCCATAAGGAGGATGGATAGAGTAGAAGGGATTGTGGTTTAACTGTCCCCAATGGGGAGTGCTTTCTTGCTTTCCTTCTCTGTTTATCTATTTCTGGCAAGTGTATGCACCCTCTGGCAAAAATAAATGAAAACTGGCTCCATTACAAAAAAGAAATCGAGCATGGACTTATGTACTTAGGATTTTTGTATCTGTGCTCAAAATGACATTGGTCTTTTAAAAAAAATTTTTTTTAACTTAGAGTTTTTTGCCTTAGGGCAAGTGCACTCACCAGAGAGAAACAGAGACAGAGGGAAAGTGAGAAATCACTGCCTAGGGGGAATGGTTGCCCTGCAGTCCCTTCTCCTGCATATTCCTCCCAGGATCTTGGGCTCGTACGCACACACATCCAGTGTGTTTCAAGCCACCTGTTCCAGGACCCAAACTGCTGTTGGCCATGTGGGAATCCAGCAATGTAACTGCTACGTCATCTTCTGGCCCCTCCTTTCTTCTTGATATATGTTCTGTTAGTAACTTCATTTGTTAGAAGAATCTCTGTATTTGATTTTTTTTCTCCTATCAAAATCAACCTTGGGACCAGCAGTTAGCATAATGGCTATGTCGCTGAACTTCCAGATAGCCAACCGCGGTTTGAGTCCCAGACTCAGTCGCTTAAACTCACGCTGGATGCGTGTGTGTGCATGCCCAAGATCCCGAGAGGAGAATAGAGGAGAAGGGATTGCAGCGTGGCCATCCCCTCTGGGAGATGACTTCTTGCTTTCTATCTCTTTGTCTCTCTCTGTCTTTCTGGTGAGTGCACATGCTCTATAGCAAAAACCTCTTAAAAAAAAAAATCAACCTCATAGGGGTTTTTATCATAGGAAGGTAGCCAGGACTTGAATGTACTTACTGAATAAGCCAGTGAGTTATTAATCCTAGCCATTCTTTGTTATGCTTTCTCTTTCCTCTTAAGTGGCCAGTCACTTGGCAGCTGAGGACTCTGGATGCAGAGCAGTGACAGCTAGTGGGTGAGAAGCTGAAGGCTTCCCAACTCCAAGCCTGTTCTTTCTTCCAGTCTGAGCTTGTCCTTCCTAGTGGTGCTTCCCTAGCAGGTTGCAGGGAATGAGGACTCTCAGTCTACCCGACTCTGGGTTCATGAGCTTTGCTTTTCTAGTATATAGTGAAACTTTGCTTTTTAAGCATGCAGTATGTTACCTTTTGGCATATTATCTTATCATTTTTAGGTACTATTTTGAGATCTCAGTTTGCTAAAAACACATGTTAAACAAGTCTTAAATTTTTACAAGATAAAGCACAAAGTAATTTGGGTTTGTCCTTTATTATAGTCTGTTTTTCCATTGTTTCTCTTTTTCTACTAGTATATAGTTTCAAAAGTTAACTTTATGCTGAATACAACATTCATTTGAAATAAAATATTATTTTTGCATAGCAATCACATTCTAACTTATTTTTCATTTTTCTTTTTTCTTTTTTTTTTTTTTTTTTTTTTGAGGGTTTTTCTTTTAGGGATCTGCGGCCTTTGAGAGGTTTTTGCTATAGGGCATGTGCGCTCAACAGAAAAACAGAGAGAGACGGAAAGCGAGAAATCATCCCCTGGAGGGATGGCCACGCTGCAATTCCTTCTCCTCCATTCTCCTGTCAGGATCTTGGACACGCACATCCAACGTGAGTTTAAGCCACCAGGTCCAGGACTTGAACCGCAGTCAACTACATGGGAATCCAGTGACATAGCCATTATGCCAACTGCTGGTCCCTCTAACTTAATTTTTAAAAGGGATATTTTTGCCACTCAAATTCTTCTGTTTTGATTTTTGAATTTTCTGTTGGATAAGCCTTCTAAGGTTAAAGTTATATTTTCCTGCACTTATTATAGTAATGCCATTCTTTGTTAAAAACATCCAAGCTTGGGACCAATAGTTGGTATAATGACTGTGTTGCTGGACTCCCATGTAGTCACCCGTGGTTGGAGTCCTGGACCTGGTGGCTTAAACTCATACCGGGCACATGTGCATGCATGCCCAAGATTCCGAGAGGAGAAGGGATTGTGGCATGTCCATCCCCCCTGAGGGTGCATTTTGTCACTTTCTGTCTCTCTGTCTCTCTCCAGCGAATGCACGTGCCCTATAGCAAAAAACTCTCTATAAAAAAAAATCACGCCAGGTGCGTGTGTGTGTGCATGCCCAAAATCCTGAGAGGAGAGTAGAAGAGAAGGGTTTGTAGCATAGCCATCCCCCCATGGGATGACTTCTCACTTTCTCTCTTTCTCCCTCCCCCTCCCACATCCACTGCTGCTGCAGCAATTACAGATGCCCTATGGCACTAATCTTTAAAGAAAAGGACAAAAGATTTAAAAAGCCATTTCTTCAAAGAGAGTGTGAGAGATCTAACAGCTCATGTAAACTGCATATTATGAAAATACTATACACTGGTCCTAAAAAAATTTTTGCACTAAAGTGAACATATGTTAATTCTATAATATTTTCCGTAAACTTTTTGAAGTCTCCACATGTGTCCAGTATATGCTCAACATCATTTAGCCATCAGGGAAATGCAGATCCAAGCTACAATGAGATACCATTTCTCATCCACTAGGATGGCTGAAAAATATGAAAAGACAAACAGTAATTACTATTGATGAGGTCGTAGCATAAATAGAACCCTGATACGTTGTTAGAAAAAAACATAAAATGGTGCAGCAACATTGGAAAACAGTTCATAATTTCTCTAAATGCCAACCGTAGAATTATCCCGTAACTAGCAGTTTCACCCCTAGCTACATACCTAAGAGATAGGAAGACATTGGTACTCAAAACATCCATACAAAGGCGTTCATAACGGCATTGTTCGTAATAGCAAAAAGCAGAAACATCACATCCATGTATTCATAAGCTGGTACGTGTATACATAAGTGTGTTATATTGGGCCAGCCAAGTGGCATAGTGGTTAAGATGTCAGGCTCCGACATGGCTGACTGCGCAGTGAGTCCCAAACTTGGCAACTTAAAAACATGCCAGGCATGTGTGCACGTGACCCCAAACCCCGAGAGAATGGAGGCGGGATTGCCTTTTGACTCTTAAATCTTCTGGAAGATTTTATACTAGGGTAAAAGGACCTGCCCTGTGCCTTTGGACTAAAGTGCTCTCAGATATGTAAATAGCTGGGTTTGCGGAATGTAATGGGGAATAGAGATGAGGCTGGAGTTTAGAAATACCATTATAATGAATCCATAGGAGGTTTTCAGCTGCAAAAAATTGTAATTTTTGTTACTGAAATAAACTATTTCGTAACATTTATTTCCTCAGTTTACAAGGAGGTGTACTAGGTCTTAAGAAAGGTTTTAGGAAATGAAATTGTTACAGGTACGTAAGGATAAGATAGATAAAAACATTTAGCAATTAAACACAGTAAAACAATGGCCTTTGTCCCTTCTGCACTCTTTAAGCCAGGACTTTAAATATAAATCATGGCACAATATATAGGGAAGTGAAAGAAAAACAAACTTTCAAAAAAAGGACTGAGGGACCAGCAGTTAGGGTAATGGCTATGTCGCTAGACTCCCATGTAGTCGACCATGGTTCGAGTCCCAGACCTGGTGACTTAAACTCACGCCAGGCACGTGTGCGTGCGTGGCCAAAATCCCAAGAGGAGAATGAAGGAGAAGGGATTGTGGTGTGACCATCCCCCCTGGGGGGTGATTTCTTGCTTTCTCTCTCTGTCTTTTTGGAGAGCTCATGTGCCCGGTAGCAATAATCTCTGAAGAAAAAAAGACTGTTATTGGGACCTGCAGTTGGTGTAATGGCTATGTCGCTGGACTCCCACGTAGTCAACCACAGTTCAAGTCCCGGACCCGGTGACTTAAACTCACGCCGGGTGCATATACGTGCATGCCCAAGATCCAGAGAGGAGAATGGAGGAGAAGGGATTGTGGTGCAGCTATCCCCCCGGGAGGTGATTTCTTGCATTCTGTCTCTCTCTCTGTCTCTCTGTCTCTGGCGAGTGTACGCTCCCTATAGCCAAAACCTTTTTTTTTTTTTTAATAAAAAAAAGGACTGTTATCATAATCCTATTTCACTCTAAAGAAATGTTTTATATGGGGACCATCAGATGGCATAATGATTAATGGTTATGTTGATGGACTCCCATGTAATCCATCGTAATTCAAGTTCCAGGCATAGAGGCTTTAAACTCTCATTGGGTGTATGTGAGCATGCCCAAAATCCTAAGAGGAGAATGGAGGAGAGGGGATTGCAGCATGGCTATCTTCCCTGGGGAGTGATTTCTCACTTTCTTTCTGTCTCTTCGGCAAGGGCACATACCCTATTGCAAAAGTCTCTAAAAAAAGAAAAAGAAAATCTGTATATGAATATAAAAACATCAAAAAGGGTACAGTTAAATAACTATTGTGGATGGTGAAACTGTTTTTTTTTTCTCTTTGTTTCTAGTTCTGTTTCCTATTCTTTTTATAATGAGTGTACATGACAATTGTAATAAGAAATGTGTTTTTAAGTGAAAAAAATGTAAAAATGTAGAAGGAACAGTAATCCTGAATATAAAATTATAAGTAGCAGAAGAACTTGTTTTATGAAAATAGTTTAATAGAGAAAGCATAAGATTGTCAGTAGTATCAGCATCTCTTTAGTTTCTGATATTTTATGCTTGGTGTTTTTAGATTTCCCTTCAGTTTATTTAGCATGATTTTTATGTGCTTCTTAAAGATGTCTTGGTGACTGAGTAGATTTATTACAAGGTTGGAAATAGATTATTTTTGGTGCTTTGTAAGAATAATTTGATGTTGAACCACATGAAACTGCTTTGTGTGAAAGTTGTCTCTTCACAAACCTCCTACAAATATAGAGTCCTACCTGTATTTGGCATCTTTTCTCAACAGCAGAGAGTGGGTTTTGTTTCTTCTTTCAGTGAGTTAATTGTAAAAGAGAGTTGTATAGAGAACTAGCTGAATCCCTACAATTGTTTTTCCCGTGGGAGATGGTGAAAGAAATTATTATATTTAACCTACAAGCAAAAACAAACAAAATTTATTCTTTACTCCTAGATTAGAAATGATATTTTCCAAATTTGATGAAGTGCAACGTTCAGGTGGTATGATTTTAAGTGTCTGCAAAGGTAAGAGTAATTAAGTTTTCCAGTTCTCAAACATTTATTTCTAAGATTATTTAGGAACGTTTTAGAAACAAAAATGTATTTTCAAGTCAGCTATTATATAGGAAGAATTGATTCTGTGGCTTGAAAATTTATTTGGGATATAATAAAAATCTTTACTTATTCTCTGATTCTTTCGGAATCGAGTGCATATTTAATAATGAGTGAATTATGTAAAATAATATTGTTCTTTTGCTTTATTTTTTGTGTCTTTTGAGTTGAAAATGTAATGACCCTCTTGCACTTAATATTGCATACCTAAAATGTCGTTTTTATATCCAGAACTATTCTTCTACTTGGTTGTTAATAGAAATTGTGGTGTCGATAAGCTGCATTATAATCTGTGTGTGACTGTGGTGATTGATACTGGTGAAAAGACATACACAGGAGCTTTACTGCTATGAGCATCTTTGACCATCTAAGCAGAATTCAGGGAGGTTTGGAATTAATATCTAGCATTTATTTGATTTATGGTCCCTTTCCTTTTTGTAAGGTTAACAAATTATGTTTGGTTTTATCAGGTGGCATTTACCCAGACTTTTTTCCTTTAAATATCAATTAGCTATAAATACAAAGAAGAATATACTATATTTCCAAAGATGATATAGTTGACTTTTTCACTTAGGAAAGTAGCTTCATATTCAAGAGTATGTTTAGCCTAGCAATGTAAATAATGTTGGGGAAAAAAATTGGTGTATGAATTTATGGTCAAATACTAGGAAAACGAGTTACTCACATAATTGTTTTCTTTCTCTATGTTAAATCAAGACTGAAATTTGTTGTGTGTGGGAAGTCAGATGAAGTGAGAGTTTAGTGTTTTAACGATTGTGTATACCCTAATCTAATTTTAGTGCCAGAAGCATTAATCAACTTTGGTGTTACCATTCCTCACTGTGACTGTTAGCTGTTTCTCACTTCTCTTCTCTGAATAGAAGGTGTTTTAAATACCTTGTCCTTATTTTTCTAGCAGTTACCTTTGTCCATTTTTGTAGAAACCAGACACAGCAGGAAGAGGGCAAGTTGTTGAAATTCCTTGGACTGAGATTTGCATGTTTCATTAAATTGCATTTGTGTATTCCAGACTATTGAGTTGCAATTCTAAGAGAAAAAGTGTAATACATGCTATAAAATTTAAGGTATTTATTGTTTGGATATGATTTATTTTGAAGGTAGTGTTGTTATATTTTATCAGGTTATTTCCTTACCTGCAAAATAGAAGCTTTTTGTGGTTACCTGTTCTTTCAGTTTCCTTTTCTTTTTCTCTTGTTTCTCTCTCCATAAATGGGGAAGTTTGGGGGTTAGTATCTGGCATTCATTTTTCTTGGAGGGAATCTTTAGAGATTGTTTATATTGAAGATGATCAGAATATTTCAAGTATGGGCAAATGTGAAAGTTAGTCTATTTTTTTAATATATATATATATATA
>NW_006210004.1:599339-604409 GCF_000334495.1 Tupaia belangeri chinensis | reverse complement strand
TTTCTTTTTTTTTTTTTTTGAGAGGTTTTTGCTATAGGGCATGTGCGCTCAACAGAAAAACAGAGAGAGACGGAAAGCGAGAAATCATCCCCTGGAGGGATGGCCACGCTGCAATTCCTTCTCCTCCATTCTCCTGTCAGGATCTTGGACACGCACATCCAACGTGAGTTTAAGCCACCAGGTCCAGGACTTGAACCGCAGTCAACTACATGGGAATCCAGTGACATAGCCATTATGCCAACTGCTGGTCCCTCTAACTTAATTTTTAAAAGGGATATTTTTGCCACTCAAATTCTTCTGTTTTGATTTTTGAATTTTCTGTTGGATAAGCCTTCTAAGGTTAAAGTTATATTTTCCTGCACTTATTATAGTAATGCCATTCTTTGTTAAAAACATCCAAGCTTGGGACCAATAGTTGGTATAATGACTGTGTTGCTGGACTCCCATGTAGTCACCCGTGGTTGGAGTCCTGGACCTGGTGGCTTAAACTCATACCGGGCACATGTGCATGCATGCCCAAGATTCCGAGAGGAGAAGGGATTGTGGCATGTCCATCCCCCCTGAGGGTGCATTTTGTCACTTTCTGTCTCTCTGTCTCTCTCCAGCGAATGCACGTGCCCTATAGCAAAAAAATCTCTATAAAAAAAAATCACGCCAGGTGCGTGTGTGTGTGCATGCCCAAAATCCTGAGAGGAGAGTAGAAGAGAAGGGTTTGTAGCATAGCCATCCCCCCATGGGATGACTTCTCACTTTCTCTCTTTCTCCCTCCCCCTCCCACATCCACTGCTGCTGCAGCAATTACAGATGCCCTATGGCACTAATCTTTAAAGAAAAGGACAAAAGATTTAAAAAGCCATTTCTTCAAAGAGAGTGTGAGAGATCTAACAGCTCATGTAAACTGCATATTATGAAAATACTATACACTGGTCCTAAAAAAATTTTTGCACTAAAGTGAACATATGTTAATTCTATAATATTTTCCGTAAACTTTTTGAAGTCTCCACATGTGTCCAGTATATGCTCAACATCATTTAGCCATCAGGGAAATGCAGATCCAAGCTACAATGAGATACCATTTCTCATCCACTAGGATGGCTGAAAAATATGAAAAGACAAACAGTAATTACTATTGATGAGGTCGTAGCATAAATAGAACCCTGATACGTTGTTAGAAAAAAACATAAAATGGTGCAGCAACATTGGAAAACAGTTCATAATTTCTCTAAATGCCAACCGTAGAATTATCCCGTAACTAGCAGTTTCACCCCTAGCTACATACCTAAGAGATAGGAAGACATTGGTACTCAAAACATCCATACAAAGGCGTTCATAACGGCATTGTTCGTAATAGCAAAAAGCAGAAACATCACATCCATGTATTCATAAGCTGGTACGTGTATACATAAGTGTGTTATATTGGGCCAGCCAAGTGGCATAGTGGTTAAGATGTCAGGCTCCGACATGGCTGACTGCGCAGTGAGTCCCAAACTTGGCAACTTAAAAACATGCCAGGCATGTGTGCACGTGACCCCAAACCCCGAGAGAATGGAGGCGGGATTGCCTTTTGACTCTTAAATCTTCTGGAAGATTTTATACTAGGGTAAAAGGACCTGCCCTGTGCCTTTGGACTAAAGTGCTCTCAGATATGTAAATAGCTGGGTTTGCGGAATGTAATGGGGAATAGAGATGAGGCTGGAGTTTAGAAATACCATTATAATGAATCCATAGGAGGTTTTCAGCTGCAAAAAATTGTAATTTTTGTTACTGAAATAAACTATTTCGTAACATTTATTTCCTCAGTTTACAAGGAGGTGTACTAGGTCTTAAGAAAGGTTTTAGGAAATGAAATTGTTACAGGTACGTAAGGATAAGATAGATAAAAACATTTAGCAATTAAACACAGTAAAACAATGGCCTTTGTCCCTTCTGCACTCTTTAAGCCAGGACTTTAAATATAAATCATGGCACAATATATAGGGAAGTGAAAGAAAAACAAACTTTCAAAAAAAGGACTGAGGGACCAGCAGTTAGGGTAATGGCTATGTCGCTAGACTCCCATGTAGTCGACCATGGTTCGAGTCCCAGACCTGGTGACTTAAACTCACGCCAGGCACGTGTGCGTGCGTGGCCAAAATCCCAAGAGGAGAATGAAGGAGAAGGGATTGTGGTGTGACCATCCCCCCTGGGGGGTGATTTCTTGCTTTCTCTCTCTGTCTTTTTGGAGAGCTCATGTGCCCGGTAGCAATAATCTCTGAAGAAAAAAAGACTGTTATTGGGACCTGCAGTTGGTGTAATGGCTATGTTGATGGGCGCCCCACGTAGTCAACCACAGTTCAAGTCCCGGACCCGGTGACTTAAACTCACGCCGGGTGCATATACGTGCATGCCCAAGATCCAGAGAGGAGAATGGAGGAGAAGGGATTGTGGTGCAGCTATCCCCCCGGGAGGTGATTTCTTGCATTCTGTCTCTCTCTCTGTCTCTCTGTCTCTGGCGAGTGTACGCTCCCTATAGCCAAAACCTTTTTTTTTTTTTTAATAAAAAAAAGGACTGTTATCATAATCCTATTTCACTCTAAAGAAATGTTTTATATGGGGACCATCAGATGGCATAATGATTAATGGTTATGTTGATGGACTCCCATGTAATCCATCGTAATTCAAGTTCCAGGCATAGAGGCTTTAAACTCTCATTGGGTGTATGTGAGCATGCCCAAAATCCTAAGAGGAGAATGGAGGAGAGGGGATTGCAGCATGGCTATCTTCCCTGGGGAGTGATTTCTCACTTTCTTTCTGTCTCTTCGGCAAGGGCACATACCCTATTGCAAAAGTCTCTAAAAAAAGAAAAAGAAAATCTGTATATGAATATAAAAACATCAAAAAGGGTACAGTTAAATAACTATTGTGGATGGTGAAACTGTTTTTTTTTTCTCTTTGTTTCTAGTTCTGTTTCCTATTCTTTTTATAATGAGTGTACATGACAATTGTAATAAGAAATGTGTTTTTAAGTGAAAAAAATGTAAAAATGTAGAAGGAACAGTAATCCTGAATATAAAATTATAAGTAGCAGAAGAACTTGTTTTATGAAAATAGTTTAATAGAGAAAGCATAAGATTGTCAGTAGTATCAGCATCTCTTTAGTTTCTGATATTTTATGCTTGGTGTTTTTAGATTTCCCTTCAGTTTATTTAGCATGATTTTTATGTGCTTCTTAAAGATGTCTTGGTGACTGAGTAGATTTATTACAAGGTTGGAAATAGATTATTTTTGGTGCTTTGTAAGAATAATTTGATGTTGAACCACATGAAACTGCTTTGTGTGAAAGTTGTCTCTTCACAAACCTCCTACAAATATAGAGTCCTACCTGTATTTGGCATCTTTTCTCAACAGCAGAGAGTGGGTTTTGTTTCTTCTTTCAGTGAGTTAATTGTAAAAGAGAGTTGTATAGAGAACTAGCTGAATCCCTACAATTGTTTTTCCCGTGGGAGATGGTGAAAGAAATTATTATATTTAACCTACAAGCAAAAACAAACAAAATTTATTCTTTACTCCTAGATTAGAAATGATATTTTCCAAATTTGATGAAGTGCAACGTTCAGGTGGTATGATTTTAAGTGTCTGCAAAGGTAAGAGTAATTAAGTTTTCCAGTTCTCAAACATTTATTTCTAAGATTATTTAGGAACGTTTTAGAAACAAAAATGTATTTTCAAGTCAGCTATTATATAGGAAGAATTGATTCTGTGGCTTGAAAATTTATTTGAGATATAATAAAAATCTTTACTTATTCTCTGATTCTTTCGGAATCGAGTGCATATTTAATAATGAGTGAATTATGTAAAATAATATTGTTCTTTTGCTTTATTTTTTGTGTCTTTTGAGTTGAAAATGTAATGACCCTCTTGCACTTAATATTGCATACCTAAAATGTCGTTTTTATATCCAGAACTATTCTTCTACTTGGTTGTTAATAGAAATTGTGGTGTCGATAAGCTGCATTATAATCTGTGTGTGACTGTGGTGATTGATACTGGTGAAAAGACATACACAGGAGCTTTACTGCTATGAGCATCTTTGACCATCTAAGCAGAATTCAGGGAGGTTTGGAATTAATATCTAGCATTTATTTGATTTATGGTCCCTTTCCTTTTTGTAAGGTTAACAAATTATGTTTGGTTTTATCAGGTGGCATTTACCCAGACTTTTTTCCTTTAAATATCAATTAGCTATAAATACAAAGAAGAATATACTATATTTCCAAAGATGATATAGTTGACTTTTTCACTTAGGAAAGTAGCTTCATATTCAAGAGTATGTTTAGCCTAGCAATGTAAATAATGTTGGGGAAAAAAATTGGTGTATGAATTTATGGTCAAATACTAGGAAAACGAGTTACTCACATAATTGTTTTCTTTCTCTATGTTAAATCAAGACTGAAATTTGTTGTGTGTGGGAAGTCAGATGAAGTGAGAGTTTAGTGTTTTAACGATTGTGTATACCCTAATCTAATTTTAGTGCCAGAAGCATTAATCAACTTTGGTGTTACCATTCCTCACTGTGACTGTTAGCTGTTTCTCACTTCTCTTCTCTGAATAGAAGGTGTTTTAAATACCTTGTCCTTATTTTTCTAGCAGTTACCTTTGTCCATTTTTGTAGAAACCAGACACAGCAGGAAGAGGGCAAGTTGTTGAAATTCCTTGGACTGAGATTTGCATGTTTCATTAAATTGCATTTGTGTATTCCAGACTATTGAGTTGCAATTCTAAGAGAAAAAGTGTAATACATGCTATAAAATTTAAGGTATTTATTGTTTGGATATGATTTATTTTGAAGGTAGTGTTGTTATATTTTATCAGGTTATTTCCTTACCTGCAAAATAGAAGCTTTTTGTGGTTACCTGTTCTTTCAGTTTCCTTTTCTTTTTCTCTTGTTTCTCTCTCCATAAATGGGGAAGTTTGGGGGTTAGTATCTGGCATTCATTTTTCTTGGAGGGAATCTTTAGAGATTGTTTATATTGAAGATGATCAGAATATTTCAAGTATGGGCAAATGTGAAAGTTAGTCTATTTTTTTAAT
>NW_006210004.1:586924-598964 GCF_000334495.1 Tupaia belangeri chinensis | reverse complement strand
TATATATATATATATATGCATGCATGTACATATGTATATAAGCATAGAAATTGGTTATTATATTTTTGACGATAGTATTGTCCTGTCATTGAAAAATGCTTTAATGACTTAGTTAACAAGGGAGGGGACTGTAAGAAGGAAGTCATTTATCACCTTGGCAAGTCCTAGGG
The DNA here is from genome assembly GCF_000334495.1 of Tupaia belangeri chinensis. Lineage (NCBI taxonomy): Eukaryota > Metazoa > Chordata > Mammalia > Scandentia > Tupaiidae > Tupaia > Tupaia belangeri. Next base: position 598,794 of record NW_006210004.1, on the reverse strand, counting down.
ACAAGCCTGCTCTGTTTTTATTCTCTCTCTGTGATCTAATTTAGCCCAAAGGCTTTGAATGATAACTGTTTGCTGATGACTCCCAAATGTGTAATTCTAGACATCTTTCATCTCTTAATTATGCTCTAGACTTGGTAGCCTGTGCCCTCAAGGACATTTCTATTTGCATGCCTAGTAGGCATTTCTGGCCTAACTATGTCCAGAAGTGAAACCCTGTTTTCTCTTCTTGCCCCTCAAATTTATTCCTCCCCTGTCTTACTGATTTCACATGGTGGCACCTAAAAAACCTCACTCAGTTCCCCGTTCTAAATAACCAATCATTTCTGCCAATGAAATTCTAACTTATTCCAGATTTGCTTATTTTTTCCATCTTCACTGCTAATACCCTATCCTATTTATTGTTGTTTTACTGCTTACTTATTTGTTTATTTAGTTCTTAGTATTTTCAACAACTGCAGCTTTGCCTATCTTTTTTTTAAAGGTAGGTTTTTAAAATTTCACTTTAAAACTATAAGCATGAAACAAATATCGCATAGTCTTTTTTTTAATTTATTCATTTTCTACATTAATTCACTATACACCATCACAACACACAAATGAATTTTCCATCCAAAATACACTGTGCATTGGCTCAATCAAGCACATCAACATACATGTTCTCAGCAAATAATTTTCCAATTCAATATCGCATAGTCTTATGGACTGAATTGTGTCCCTGAAATTTGTATTTTTTGGGTCTGTGTTATTGTCTCTATTAGTTATACAGTTTTTGTTGTTGTTTTTACATTTTTCTGTCAAATGTTTCTTCCCCCTGCACCTCACACCTCACCCTCTACCACCCATTCTATACCAACTACTTTCCCCCCTTATAGTCTCTAGTATCTCTACCCATCCTCTCCACTGTCACATCTTTAGATCTTTCAACCTCTGCCATAGACATTCAGTACAAATTGGGGATATACAGTGTGTTTCTTTAAAAGTCTGGCTTACTTTGCTCAACATCAAGTCTTCTATATTCATCAATTTTGAGTGAGATGATAGGACCTCATTGTTCCTTATAGCTGTGTAAAATTCCATAGTAAACATGTGCTACAAGTTTTTTCTTCTTCTTCTTCTTTTTTTGGAGAGGTTTTTGCTATAGGGTGCATGTGCTCGCCAGACAGAGAGAGACAGAAAGCGAGAAATCACCCCCCAGGAGGGTTGGCCACGCTGCAATCCCTTCTCCTCTATTCTCCTCTCTGGATCTTGGGCATGCATGCACACGCTCCCGGCGTGAGTTTAAGCCACCGGATCCGGGACTCAAACTGTGGTCAACTACATGGGAGTCCAGCGACATAGCCATTACGCTAACTGCTGGTCCCTGTGCTACAAGTTTTCAAACTAATGATCAGTTTTTCAGCACTTAGGTTGGTTCCATACTTCAGCAATTGTAATGCTGCAGTAAACAAGAATGTGCAAGTGTCTTTCTGATTGTTTTCCTATCCTTTGGATAGATATCAAGAAGTGGGATAACTGGGTCATATGGAAGCTCTATTCTAAATTTCCTTTAGCTTTTACCTGGACTACTGCCGTACTCTTCTACTTCTGCCCCCTGGAGTCCATTTTGCTACCTAGAAATCGGTGATTGTCTTAGGATGTAAATTAGATCATGTCGCAAGAGTGAAGAAGTCAAGGGTTTCTTCCATTAAGGAGCCTGTGTTCAAGTGAGGAAGATCATAACTCCATAAATGGATATATAATGTGATTACAGTTGGTAATGGTGAAAATGCTGCTATTCCTTGCTTAATGAATTTAAATTATTTCTTAAAACCCTACTGCTAAGTGAAAGACCATTAAGTGAAAAAAATTTAGCCTAATCCAGGGTACTTGAATAATTTTCACAGTTGCAAAAATATGTTAATTGAGCAATGAAAACAATTTTTTTTTAATTGTCAGAGGGGGCATGTGCCCACCACAGATAGAGAGAATGATAAGCACCTAATGAAAGGTGCTTATGCTGCAATTCTTTTTCCTCCATTTCTCCACCCATTCAGGATGTCGAGCTTGCAAACATGTTGGCCCACGATGTTTTTCAAGCTGCTGGGACTGGGATTCAAACTGTAGTCTGCTATATGGGATCCAGCTTCCTATGGACAGGACTGAATCAGTGTGCTAAGTGCCAGCCACTCCCCCCCCCCAAATTTTTTTAAGATTTACTTAATTTTATTTATTTATTTATTTTTAAATTTGACCAGAGATGGTAGGGGAGAAGAGAGGAGAAAGAAAGTGAAAAAGCACACTGCCAGGTCAGGGACTTGAAATGTGGTCGGCCATGTGGGAGTCCAGCACTCTAAACCACCATGCCACCTGCTGGCCCCCCCAAAACAAAAATTTTAAAGTAACAATATGACAGCAAATAGCTTGTATAAAAAGTAATATAATAGGCTAGTTCATCTCTTTTTATGTCTACACAATTTTTTCCCATAAAAGTCTTAGCCCGTTGTTGGTCATTTTTATCATGGACTTAAGGAAAAAAAACATAGAAATCATAGAACAGGAAAACATTTCAGAGGTAAGTAAAGGCGTAGCATGTAAACTTATGGAAACAGTTTATGCACCCAGTGGACTAAAGAGCCGTCAAAGATACCAGCTCTTTTCTCTCTCACTTAGCGTACCTAATGTTAAGGAAATTGTTTTGGGTTTGTCCAAACACAGCCCACAATTCAAATTTGTCCCACATGATAGTCTAGAGCCAGAAACTACTATAGTAAATAAAATATTTTAGTGTTCTTTGCCTGAAAGTATAATAATGAAATATCACACATCTTCTAGAGTATTAATGTAAAATGTTTGTGATGAAAAGTCATTTTACTAAATACACACCATAGCTTGGCTCAGTAGTTCTTTGATAGCATGCTGCACAGACAGTGCTGGGTGCACATGGGAGATTGCAGCCTAGTCCTGGTCAACATTACAAACTGAGTACGTACCCGTGAGCATGACTGGTCGGGAAGGCTGGGTTGGGGGAGACTACACAGTGAGATTCTACTGAGGGTACTTGTGTCACCATCTCTGTCTCTCTTGAAAGAAATAAATAAACTTAAAATACAACAAAAGCTGGAGGATTTGTTGTACAAGAGATATAGACTTTTATCATATTTTTTTTTTTTTTGAGAGATTTTCGCTATAGGGCGCATGCGCTCGCCAGGCAGAAAGAGACATAGAGACAGAAAGCGAGAAATCACCCCCCAGGGGAGATGGTCACGCTGCAATCCCTTCTCCTCCATTCTCCTCTCGGGATCTTGGGCACGCACGCACACGCGCCCGGCGTGAGTTTTAAGCCACTGGGTCCGGGACGCGAACCACGGTCGACTACGTGGGAGTCCAGCGACATAGCCATTACGCTAACTGCTGGTTCCCTATCATATTTTTTAAAAAAGATTTTTGCTACAGGGCACATGCACTCGCCAGAGACACAGAAAGTGAGAAATCATCCTTTAGGTGGGGATGGCCACACCACAGTCCTTTCTTCTCCATTCTCCTCTCTGGATCTTGGGCACAAACATACACACGCCGAGTGTGAGCTTTAAGCCACCTGGTCTGAGACTTGAACTGCAGTCGACTCCACCAGAGTCCAGCAATTAAACCATAATGCCACTTGCTGGCCCTGAGATACAGCCTTTTAAAAGGCATTATAGATAAGAGTTGTCATCTGAATAGTTGTTAAATGAAATAAGTAAGGTACGGAGATAAGTAACTCAGTGCTGTTACTTTAGAAAAGTAGTGGGACACGCCTGAGAGGTGACATATTTGAGTGGAACCCCGATCAGTGGAAATGGGAGGGAAGTCTTATATGAGATGAGCTTGGGGAGTGAGCAGGAACCTTGGTATGAGGGCATCACAGGGTGGGAGGGGTTTTGGTGAATTTGGAGGCGAAGGAAGCTAGTAAAGCATTTTAGGCTAGTGGCCATCGTGAATGGGAATATGGTCCAACACTGTCTTATTTATATTTAGTATTCAATAGAAATAATCTGTTTCTCTATGTTTTCTCTTTATTATACCTTCTCTTCCATTATCCAATCTTGATATATAACTTTTACATATCATACTTTTGTCTCTGGCTCCCCCCTCCCCCCCCGTAATTGTCATATCTTCATTCTTTTTTGGTTTACTATAGGGTGTGTGCACTAGCTGGAAAGAGACAGAGTAGAGTGAGAAATCGCCTTCCCCGGGGGAAATGGCCATGTTGCAATCCCTAAATTTCCTGTTAGCGTTTTGATGTATATGCATGTGCCAGGCGTGTTTTTCAAGCCACCTGATTGGGGACTCAAACCACCCAGTGGGATCTAGCCACCTTAACCTCTCTGCCACTTGCTGGCCCCATATTTCCATTCTTTTGATTTGGGTTCTGATTGAATTCTTTGACTTGATCTTCTCCAGCACTCCTTCAGCACACTTTAAGAATACTAAGTTGGGACCAACAGATGGCATAATGGTTGTGTCGCTGGACATTGTTGAGTTCCAGACTGGCGACTTGAAACTCATTCCGGGCTCTTGTGTTTGCATGCTCAAAATCCTAAGTGGAGAATAGAGGAGAAGGGATTGTGGCATGGCCACCTCCTCCCATCCCCATTTCTCTTTCTGACTCTCTGGCAAGCACATGCACCTTATAGCAAAGTCTCTCTTAAAAAAAAAAGAAAGAAAGAAAAGAAAAGAACACTAAGTAAATGATACCATCAGTTTTGAGTATGTCATTTATTAGGTCCTCGGAAAAGCCAAGGCTTGTTTTTCTATGCAAAACGCATCATGACTTTTCCAACAACCCAGTAGTTTCCGGGCAGTGAGAAATGCACTACATTTTGGGACGGTTTCAAGCCTGACTTTCATTCTCAATATTACAAAAATAAGTTGGGCAGCATCCCTAAGTGCAGGAGTATTAGCTTTGCTATCAGAGGGAAACTGGATTTAAAATGAATCAGATTGTGGCCAACAGGAGACGACACCTGCTCTGTAGGAAGGAAAAGACTGAAATTTGGAGGCCCCCCTGCGAGTATGGAAGGGTCTGCTGTCGTCATGGAGCTTTCTACAGTCTCCTATGCTAACCAAGATGTAAACACCAATAGTATTGGTGGCTGTGATTGTAGATCTTTTTCACTGTGAGAAAAGCTGTGTGTCATTCGGAGTTGTCTAGTGTATGTTTAGGACCTAATGCAGACTTGACATGTAATTATCATACAGTATTTCCTGGCTCCTCTGTTTGACACGGTTGCTAGAAAAGGAATTGCTCTTGGAGGCTGACACTAAAACAAAGGATGGAAACTAGGCTTCAAAATTACCTTAATATTTGACTTACATGAGTCAATAATGTAACTTCAAGTAGAGTTTATATATGTATAGCATATCCTTTGGTGAAAATTAAAGCAGTTCTTTTCTTAGGTTATTTATTTATTTTTTTTTAGTATCTTTTGGTGACTGTGAGCCCCAGGCCCTCTGGAAACTTGACAGTGTGCTGATGGTTGTGCAGCTCGGATAGAGGGTGCTCTGCGCCCCTGCAGCTGCGCACTGGCTAGGTTCTGTCTCCACCAGAAGCAAGCTTTGTTCCGTGTGGCCCTGCCGTCCACACACAGAGCAGCCTTTGATGGGCTGCCTTTGACGTGATTTGTTTACGGCAGCCAGAAATGCTTCCTGCATAATGAGAGCAGTTAATCATGGAAACTGGGCTATTCCTGTTTGTGCACTTCTAGCAATCTTCTGTTGTAAATATTAAAAGGTAATGACAAAGTGATGAAAACCTTTTAAAAAGGCGCAGATCAGTTAATCCATCAGATCATGTGATTGCTACTGATTACATGGATATCTTTAGGGAAGCAGAAAATGATTGCTGAACACATGCCTTGTGTTTTGATGATTGCATTAAAAGTCCCTCAGTGGGGTGGCATATATTTGTTCCCAGAGCTTTTCTTAGATTAAATTTCAGGCAACCAGTACAAGGAAAAACATCGTAAGCTCTGTGCAATGGCATATGTGCAGTTAAAGAATAATCTTGATCCAGCCCTGCTAGGCTCCGCTAAATAAGCCAGGGTTTTCAGCAAGACCCCAGACTTTTATTTTGAAGTGGAGTAGCAGCTGTTGGCTATTGCGGTGCAGAGCTGCAGCGCGGCCTGGGTCACACAGTGCTCCCGGTGTCTGCAGGCTGCAGGCCGAGCCCAGTGGCGCAGGCACTAGGCTGCACTTATTTGCTGTGCTATTTGACCTCTTGGTTTGTGAGAGCTCCCTGGACCATCTGAATGGCTATGGGAGATGGTAAGTAAGATTTATTTTTCTTCTTTTGCTTGTGTTACACACTTCCTTTTAAGGTGACGATCGTTTGCTGTGTTAAGAAATACATTTCTCCCCAAAGAATGAAGGACACTGTGTGTGTGTGTGTGTGTGTGTGTGTGTGTGTACACTTGCGTGTGCATTTATGCATGTATGTGCTTGTCATTTGGCAGCTTTTTATACTGCTCTGTCTGTATAGGATATGGCACACATAAGGTGACAATTTACCTTGCAACACAAGCAAGCCTTCAGACTGGTGGTGTATATGAAAGGATATTGGAAGAAATGTGGAATATATGCAAAAGCTTGAAGGGAGAACATGGCCTTTGGAGCAACAACAGATTTTGCTAGGGAGGTTTGGTTAGCTAGCTTTGTATTTCTTCTGTTGTATTTGACACAAGTAGAATTTTGTGACAGGAAAATATTTAAAGATGCAAAATGGCTTGCTATGGACACTATTTTAATTAGTATGCTTGTGATTTGTCAGTGTCCCTAGTAAACAGTTCTCTGGAAAATATTTAGCCTTGTAAAAATTCTCTACAGGGTATAATTTGATGAAAAATTGATTCGGCCAGTGTTTTATTTTGGTAAGGGTGATTTTTAAAACCACATATTCCTATAGTGCTTAATAGTTTCACAAAGCACTTTTGTGTACTTAATACGTGTTAACTCCTCAGGTACAAGTGACTGCTGACATGCACAGAGCATTTTGGTGTTTCCATTAAACAGGTCGGGAAACCGGGGCTTGCTGAGGTAGGTCTCAGGTCCGAGCACAGAAAACCAACCAGCACCAGATCTAGAGTCCCAGGTGTGCATTTGGTTTGGTTTTGTCCTTTGTAATATTTAATATTGGAGCTTTCTATCTTTCAGTCTTCAACCTTTCTTTAAGATGCTTAAGAGTATACTTATAATTACATGAACATTAGAGAGATGTACAGAGGGGAATCTGAGGTTCCTCAAAAATGTTGTGTGTGTATGTGTGTGTGTGTTTGTGTTGTTTTGTTTTTCTTTTTACCAGGTTTTAAGACTGATCTGTATTTGGGGGCTTTAACTCAACAGTTTCAGCCTTTCTCTGACAACATAATGACCTCTTCCCCCTAAGGGGCTTGTTTCCTGGGGGCCATGAGGAATAGGGTGCAAACTGTCCATAATGATAGTATCAGGAGACCATCATTTAAAGCAGCGTGTACATTTAGATGGCAATGTGGTAGTACATTTGGCTTTGCATGTTTTGGTTTAATCCCAATAAGTCATAGCTGTTTTATTTGATGTTATGAAAATAAGCAAGAAGATAATTTTAACTACTCATTTTTAAGGCAAAAGATATCAGGCTTAATAAGTTCTCGTATACTTAAAGACATTGTCAAGTTTCTTCTTTTTTCTTTAATTTTAATTTGCAGACCACTCTAAATACTGGATTTTTGTGGTTTGGGCCATATCCAGATTTTACCTTTTTCCTTCAGCATTTTAGGTTCACTGGTTATCAATTTATATTTACTTAGTTTTTCTTTTTCAAATAATACATAAATATATTCAAACGTCTAAGAATGTATTAAGTTTTTTGAAGAATCAGAGCAACAACTTCTTAGATCAGAGGGTAACCTTTTAGCTAACTCTTTTTATTAAAATAGAAATACTTTTGTTGGGTAAAAATAACGTACTTTTATAAGAAGTTAAAAATCTAAACAATAAAGATTTATATGGTAACAGGTTATGTTGGAATATGTAGTTCTTAACAGTTTGATATATATACTCATCTGCATATTTGTCTCTTTCATAAACAGTGTATGTACACCACATCAGATCAGGTGAACTTATGTAACAGATCCATACATTTCACTATTCCTACCCTATTTTTAAAAATTTTAATTATGAACAATATGCAGCTATCATCCCCTTTTCTAAATTCAAGCACTGAAAATAACCTAAAAAAATCTTTTCAGAACCACGTCTAAACCCAGGTATAAGCAGAAGTGAACACTTTTATTAATATGGAGCATGTCTTTTATGTCCCCCCCTCCAGTTTTTTGCAATAGGGTGAGTACACTCACCAGAAAGAAACAAAGGGAGGGAAAGTGAGAAATCATCCCCCAGGGGCATGATCTCACCGCAATCCCTTCTCCTCTACTCTCCTTTTGGGATTTTGGGCACGCACAGACACATGCCCAACGTGATTCTCAAGTTGCCAGGTCCAAGATTCGAACCACTAAGCTGGCCATGTGGGATCCAGCACCATAATCTCCATGCCACCTGCTGACCCCATGTCTTTTTTATACTTTTTACTGTGCCTTTACGTACATATTAAGTATCAAAGTAAGTGGTTTTCTTTTGACTGTGTTTACATAAATTACATCATTCCGAACGTGTTTGTGCTATTTGCTGTGTCTATTTCAATGTGGTGTGATTTTTTTTAAATTTCTGTAATGTGTTATTCTGACTCATTTGTTTGAACTGTTGTATAGTATTCCATAGTATATATGTGTCATAACCATTTCATCTTTTATGGAACTTTAGATAATTTACCATTTCTAACTTTTCTAAATGGTTCTGGAAAAACCCTTAGGCAAACCATATATGTTTGTATGCACACACACACGTGCGCTCGCACACACACACACACAAGTACATTTTTTTGAAATGGTCTGGATGTAGAATTTCTGGGTCAAAGTTTTTATTCATTTTAAACTATGTTAACTGTAGGTATTTTTTTTCTCAAAGAGACTTTCCTACTTATGTTCCTACCAGCAGTGCCTGCTTTCCTTTTTTTAAAAAAAAATCTTACTACTAATCCTTTAAAAATTTGCCCACAGATGTGGGTGAAAAATGTTTCACCCAAAACTTCTCTGCTTTCTGATAGGGTTGACCATCTTCATGTTTTTCTACAGGTTGCCTTTTGGCATCCTTAACCAACTTTTTGGTTGTTTGACTTTTGTTATTATTTATTTATAGTTGCTCCTTATATATTCCAGCTATTAATCCAGTTTGAACATGTTTTGTAAACTTAACTTCAAGACCATATGATAGATGTCGTTAGCAGTTTTATTTCTAGGCAGACATAGGTTTGTGAAGCTATCATTTGAAGAATTGTTGCTGAGGGTGCTTTTGGGTGCTTTTCTATTTTATTGTCTTTATCTTTACCCCAAGTTTAAAACCAAGCAGTCCGATGATTATATAGTAGCTCTGGGCAGCCAAACCAGATAGAGTTAAAAACCTGTAGGATTATTATGTGGTGCTGATCCCTGCAGTCTGTCTCAAAAGCACGAGAGAGGAATTTGGCCTTTTGTTGTTATGCCACAGAGTGGCTGGAAAGAAATAAGGTTTTGTTGTAAATAGACTGTTCCTAAACTTTTAACATTTCAGCATGGTCTGTTATTTCAAAAATGAATCTTTTAAAAATATGTACAAGTGACCATATAACCATGGATTTCTGGAAGTCAGTCTCTGGGATTTGAGCTTCTGGGACCACTGGAAGCCAACATGTAAATATTGGTTTGGGGGTATGGGACAATAGTAAGAAATGAATGCTGACTAGATCTCTGGTTTTCCATACTTGTGAATATTCTGTGTGATACAATAGGATTGGATAATTTAAATCATTAAAAGGAAGCAGCCCTTTGATTTTCCAGCAAAAATTCAAACTTTTCTTGTAGGAGCAATTATTGGGAAAAAGGTCTATAAGGAAAAATAATTACAAAGGACAAAAGATTGGGTATTAGGAGCAATATAGGCAGAACATAGTTGGCACTAAGATTGAAAATTGCCAGTGACTAAAATAAAGCAGCCCTGCAGAATCCCTCTTGCATAGCCGTCGAAGGCCATTGGTACCCATCCTGAGATTAAGTCTGTGTTACGAGCATTTAGACACATTTGCCTCACCTTTGAATATATAGTAGCCTTAGGAGGCAGCCTCACTTACCCATGGGTACAAGATGCTGGGGCACTAGCAGCAGCATATCCTCAAATGAACTTCAGTTTTTACACTTGAGTTTAGCCGAAAGGCTGAGAGGCGATTGGACTTGAACTTTTAAAAAGTTTATTATTTTATTCATGATAGAGATCATGTGCACGAGACAGATAGACAGAGAGAAAGACAGAGAGAGAGAGAAGCACCCCTAACAAGGTGTTGTCAGGCTGTGATCCTCTTTTTCCAGCACTCTAGCTCCCCAGGATCTTGAGCCCATGCCCATGGTCCCATCATACTTTCAGGCAAAACCCTGGGATCCAAACCATGGGCAGCCAGATGGCCTCCAGTACTGCACTTCAGCCTACCACTGATTATTGCACTAGGCTCTGCCTTAACTTGAATTTTTAATAAAAGGTTTACATCTTTGTACATGTAGAATGGTATATTTGGTATTCTTACCAGCTATTAAGATCAACCTATAGCTCTCCTGAAAATTTAAGTTCCTTAGATAACTACATTTGGTAAAGGCTCTAAATAAAATGTATTATGAGCCTGTAGTTTAAAATCATAATTATTATAACATTTATTTATTTAGAGAGATTTTTACTATAGGGTGTGTGTACTTGCCAGAGAAAGTAAGAATTCACACTCCTGGGGGGGATGGCCTCATCACATTCCCTTCTCCATTCTCCTCTTGGGATTTTAGGCATGCATGCACACGCACCTGGCATGAGTTTTAAGCCACTGGGCCCAGGACTTAAACTGCAGTTGACTATGTAGGAGTCCAGCAACGTAACCATTATGCCATCGCTGGTTCCTATTTAATTTTATTAATACAAGGTAATGGTTTCTGTTGTGATTATCCTTTGTTTTTCTGTTGAAGATTCTTAAAGTTATAAATGACTTCCTTTAAATACAAGAGATTTTACCAAATTTCTTGGCCTCTCTCTTTTTTTTAAAATAATTATTTTATTTTTTATTTATTCGTTCGTTTCTTTTTTTTTTTTTTATTTGACCAGAGAGAGACAGAGGGTGAGAGTGAGAGAGAGAGGAAGTGAGAAAGCAAGCCACCAGATTCAGGACTTGAACCCTGGTTGGCCATGTGGGAGTGTCCAGTGCCTTAACCACCACGCCACCTGCTGGTCCCTTCTTGGCCTCTCTTAATTGTTCTATGGGATGAACTTTATTTTTTATCAAGTTAACGAAATAATTAACGAAAATGAATGCTGTAGAGAACACAGTATGTCTTTAATATTCGTGTGTATATTAAAAGTTAGCCATTGTTTTATTTTTAAGCACATGAGTTTTCTATTTCTAATAGTTTGACTGAAAATTTCCATGTTAGTTTAAAGTTAAAGACATTTACCTTTTTAATATTTGACCGTTTGGGCCAGCGAGTGGCATGGCGGTTAAGGCACTAGACCCCCACACGGCTAACTGTGGTTTAAGTCCTGGACTTGGCAATTTGCTGTCTCACTTTTTCTTTTTCTCTCTTTGTGTATCTTTCTGGTGAGCACATGTGCCCTGTAGCAAAATTCTAAAATACTAATAATAAATAAAATAAATAAAAAATACTTTTAAAAATATTTGACAGGACCAGCAGTTGGCATAATGGCTATGCCACTGAACTCCCACGTAGTCGACCGTGGTTCAAGTCCCGGACTGAGTG
>NW_006210004.1:581405-586683 GCF_000334495.1 Tupaia belangeri chinensis | reverse complement strand
TTTTTTTTTTTTTAATAATTATTTTACTTAACTTTATTTATTTATTTTAATTTGACCAGAGAGGGGCAGTGCAAGAGTGAGAAAGCAAGCTGCCAGATCCAGGACTCAAACCGCAGCACTTTAATCACCATGCCACCTGCTGGCCTCTTTTCTCCAGTTTTTAAAAAATGAGTTTCTTGGGCCAGTAGGTGGTATAGAAGTTAAGGCAGGTGAATCCTACACGGCTCACTGGGACAGCTGGAGTCCTGACGTAGTGGCTTGAGAATCATGCCCCGTGCCTGTGTATGGGTGCCCCAAATCTGGAGAGGAGACTGGAGAAGGAATTGCAACAAAGCCATCTGCTGGGGAATAGATGGAGGAGAGGTGCTCTCTTGCTTCTCACTTTCCCTCTCCATCTCTGTCTCTCTCTATGGTGAGCACATGTGCCCTAAACAAACTAAAGGGGGAAGGTTTCTTCCCTTTGTTTGTTCTAGTCTGTACTTACAGAATTGCTACTAGTCACATGTTGACACTTCTGTACTGATCCACTGTGTTTCATCGTCTTTCTCAGGTTTTACGTTCTTTGTATTCTGGGAGATACTCTTGAGTTCCTCTCCAATCTTTCCATTAAATTTTATTTTACTTACTTTTTTCTAGAGAATTATTTTATTTAACTTTATTTATTTACTTACTTCAATTTGACCAGAGAGGGACAGAGTGAAAGAGAGAGAGAGAAAGCGAGAAAGCAAGCCACTAGGTCCAGGACTTGAACTGTGGTCAGCCATGTGGGAGTCCAGCATCCTTAACCACCATGCCACCTGCCAGCCCCACCTGCCATTAAATTTTAACTTGGGCAAACAGAAATTTGGATCCTTTTCTGGTGTTTCTATTTTCACAAAATTATGTGTTTGTATGTGTGAGCATGAGCACACATGTACACAGGTTAACATACATGTGCACAATTCTGTGTAAAATATTGAGCTCCCCGAATGGGGGTAAGGAAGAGCTTAGTGATAATATTATTCCATAGATTTTTAGTTGCCCCTTGTCCTCATTTTTGTTCCTTCTGACTTAGAAATTGCCGGTTCTCAGGGCCAGCTCAGCGATGCAGCAGAAACGAGCTGCTCCAGTGATGCTGGGTCTGAGAGATTAGGGTTTGGTTCTTCAGTCGGTGTGTCTGTGCAGGCATGCCTGCTCATGATCCCGGGCTACTGGAAAGGCTGTGCAGTGGGTCACATCACGAGACTGTTGAGGATGCTTTTCCCTCTTACTCTCGTGAAAGAAAGAAACTTTAAAAACTGGCACTTTTCTGTCCTTTTGTAAGGTAGATTAGTTCTCTGCTATTTAAGTCAACATCTGAAAAATCTAAGTTGCAGCTTTGTTGTGTGTTATTCCTCCATGGTCTTCTTTCTGTTTCCATCTTTTAGGTGCTGATTTCACGTACGCTCTGTCTCCACCTCATTTTCTTTCCTTTTACGATGGTGCTTGTTTTATTATGGTTTCATTATAGAGTTTTAAAAATTAATTTTATTTATTATTTTTGAATTTGCTATGTACAAATTGCATATACACTCACCAGAGAGAGACAGAGAGGGAAAGAAAACAAGCCACCAGATCGTTCAACCCTGGGACTCGGACCGTGGTCGGCCATAGGAGTCCAGTGCCCTAACCACCATGCCACATGCTGCCTCCCAATATGGGGTTTTAATCAAAGGAGTAAAGAGAGTCAAATCATTTTAATTTTTCTAAAAATTTTCAAACAGACCCAGAAATAAAAATATTGTCATGAACCTCATTACTATTATCCAACTTCAGGAAATTATCAGTGCAAGGACTGGCAGGTGGCGTGGTGGTTAGGGGCACGAGATTCTCAGATAGCTAACTACGGTCCAAATCCTGGACCTGGCGGCTTGCTTTCTCGCTTTCCCTTTCTCTCTTTCTCTGACACTCTCTGATCAAATTAAATAATAATAATAGTAGTAGTAGTAGTAGTAGTATAAGCAAATATAATTAAATAAATATATAATTTTTTTTTTTTTAAAGAAATTATCAGTGCATAGCCTGTCTTTATTCATCTGTAGCCCTTCCTACCTTCTCTCATCCTCACTACCCTACTGGACTGAGGTGTGTGTGTACATCCGCACATAAAATAAAGTTTTAAAAAGACAATCACAGTACCACTGTCACATCTAAAAAGTTAGTCTTTAGTATCGAATGTTCAATCTTCAGACTTCCTCACTTATTTTATAAATGTCTTATTACAGATTGTTTGAATTGGGATTCAAACAAGGTTCACCATTGCAATTCACTGATTTGTCATTTAAGGCTCTATTCATTGAACATTTATCTGTGATTTTTGTTGAAATAAAATAATCTATTAGGTAAATTTTTTCCTACACGCTAGTTGCTATGGTGCTTTTGTGTTTGTTTTTTGTTTTTTTAATGTTTCTACATCACCAAAATTTCCTGAAAACTGAACATTTTTTCTAGTGGCTTGATCAGAATCAAGTCTGATTTTTCTTTTTTAGTTCCTCCTTCCCCTTGGAGGACATGCATTTTTCATAGGTGGTATTTTGTGTGGTATTTTGGATTTCTTTGAGAAGACATAGAGTTAGTATCTGATTGTCTTTCAATGTAATGTTAGTATTGAACAGTGCATTTAGGAATTATCAGCTTGATGCATCCTTAATAAAGTTCCCCATTAGCTTTTCTGTTAAGGGATTTAGCAGTCATTGATCTGAATTACTTTTTTAAGGGATCACATTGTCTGCTTTATGGTTTGGAAGGTTGTCAAGAATGTAAGTACATGGGAACCAGCAGTTAGCGTAATGGCTATGTCGCTGGACTCCCATGTAGTCGACCGCGGTTCGTGTCCTGGACCCAGTGGCTTAAAACTCACGCCGGCGCGTGTGCGTGTGTGCCCAAGATCCCGAGAGGAGAATGGAGGAGAAGGGATTGCGGCGTGACCATCCCCCTGGGGGGTGATTTCTCGCTTTCTGTCTCTATGTCTCTCTCTGTCTGTCTGGCGCGCGCACGCGCCCTACAGTGAAAATCTCTCAAAAAAAAAAAAAAAAGAAGAATGTAAGTACAGAGAACAATTAAGAGGTTGTAGTAATGTAAAAGATAATATGGTCAGGTCTTAGACTGGGAGTAACACCAGAGGGAAAGAAAAATATGTGGACTTAAGCTGTAACTTGGAGTTATATCCAACAAGAGCCGCTGATATATGATCTGTATTGGGTTGAGAATTTGGGATGAAGTTTCCAGTTATGAACTTGAGCAGATGAAAAGATGGTGCTGTCATTTACTGGGATCGGGGAGAATTTAGGGAGAACTGGTATGGCGATGGTATTGGTGGTGTTTCGTCTATGTCATAGAAATGTCAGGCAGCCTGTGGCATTGTGGTTAAGGTCGCTGGATCCCATACAGTTGACATTGTAGTTTGAGTCTGGAACCTGGTGACTTGAGAATCATACTGGGTGTATATGTGTGTATTCCCAAAATCCTGAAAGGAAAAATCGAGAACGGATCGTGGCATGATCACGCCCCATGACAGAATGCTTTCTCATGGTCCCTCTCCCTCTCTGTCTCTCTGGGAGTGCTTTCTCACTTTCCATTTCCCTCTTCTGTCTCTCTGGCCAGTGTACACACCCGCTGGCAAGTTACAAAAAAGGAAAAAGTAGAGATACCTTTGAGATACCCTTGAGAGAAATACCTGATAGGCGGTTGGATATGTATTTAAGCTTGGAACTCTAAGGTGGTCTAGGCTAAAGTCGAACATTGGAGCATCATCAGCCTGGATGATATGTAAATGTCTTGAGAATAGATGAGGCCATTTAGGAAGTGTGTAGTCTGGAGAGAAAGAGGATATTCAACATTTAGTGGCTGGTTAAAGGAGGAACAGCTAGCAGAAGAGACTGAGCTAGAGGGACCTGTGAGGTCAGAGAAAAGCCATAGGGTGTGTTCTATTGTAAAAAGCAGTGTGAGGAATGTGGACACCTAAAGCTTATTTGCATTTTTTGAGACATCTGTGGTCCAGTAGTTTACAGGGAGTAGTTTCCTAGTCTCAGTCTGTAATTTAGCTGGTAGATGTGACCATGGTAGCTGCTAGATATGCCCGAGTGTGAAACAACTCAGAAATCCAAAGTCTGGTTGCTTATTTTTTAAATTAGAATAAGGAAGGATACAACAAGTGAAAAGAGGAACTTTGGTATAAGACTCTACATAATATAAGACACTGTGTGTTTTTTGTGCATAGAAATCCATGACGTTAGTTGCACTTACTGAAGCGTTTCGCAAAGAAAATCCACACAAAGTGAATTATTTTCCCTGAGATATGGTATAAGGTTTTGGCGTGTTGTTTTGTTTGCCATGTAAGATAAGTTTTTCATCTTTTATATGCATTTTAGAAACAGGAGTTTCAGATTTTTATATACATGTGGCTATAAAAATGAAGTGGAAAGTTTAAAAAGCCTCTTGAAGCTATCCTTCAATAGGAAAAAAAAAGGGATTGGGCTTGTTTAAAGTCATACACAATTAACATATTTGTCTGAAACTTTATGGACCACTTGTGTTTTGGGATTTAGAATATAGCAGTTTTCAGAAAAGTGATATTGGCATATTCCATGTATTATGCAGCAGTTCTTGCCCAGCCTGGGGCAGCATTCTGTAATCAAGCACATTAATATTTTTGCAGTTAAATATATGCAGATTCATAGTGGAATAAATAAAAATAGTAAGTAGCCTCATGGCAATTCACATCATGTTTCACCCATCATGTTTCACCATAAGCTAAAATAATTTCAGATTTTGCCACCAAATGAATTTGAACGAAGTAGGCCCAACTTCGATGGCACAGGCAGTGGCATTCTGACCTGTGCCATCGTTGGATGCCACGTGGCTGACCGCAGTTCAGATCTCGAGTTGACCCGAAACACCAGGTGCAGGCGTGACCAAGATTCCGACTGGCAGGAGGGCTGCAAGAAGGGATTGTGGCATGAGGAGGCCCTGATGAAAGCATTTGTGTGCCTCTCTCTTTCTCGCTCTTGGTGTTACTCTCAGGAAAGAAATAACATAAACTTTAAAAAGACAAAAGGAAAGCAGGGTTTTCCAAGCTTTTTGACTTGCAAGTGTGCAGGTGTGGAATTGCGGGCAGGTAGTGTCTCGATGCTTGTGGGGGAACAGTTTCCAAGTGTTGTTTGTAGGCACCAGAAGGTTCAGCTTTATCTAACTTGGTCTTCCTTTTCTCCCCCATTTTTTTCTCCCTGTTCCTGCCACCTCTTTCCTCCTCCAGTCTCCT
>NW_006210004.1:579271-581374 GCF_000334495.1 Tupaia belangeri chinensis | reverse complement strand
CTTTCCCTTCTTTATTCACATCATTTCTCCTCTCAGGTTCTTCTTCTGCCTTCCCTTCCTTCTACCCTCATCACCATTTCTTTCCATCTCTTCCATTTCCTCATCCTCTACGTCCATCTCTTCTTTCTGTACTACCTCTTCCATTTCCACCTCTTCCTCTTCTGTTTTCTCTTATTCTTCTTCAGTCTCTATGGATTTTTCCTATTCTTTTCTCCCCTTTCTTGTGTCCTTTTCCATCTCCCATATAAAAAACTTCTAAAGCTGATTCATTTTATTAGTATCTACCCTGTAGTACCTTTTAATATGCTTATCTTAATCAGGTTTTGAACTCAAACATGGTATTCTGTTTTGTGTCTATGTGTGTTTTTGTTTTGTGTTTTTGGTTTTTTGTTTTTTTTTTTTTGTTAGATTTTTGCCATAAGGCATATGCACGTGCCTAAGAAACAGAGAAAGTAAGAAATCAACCACTACCCGCCCATGCCCTACCCCTCAAGGGATGGCCATACCATGATCCCTTCTCCTCCATTCTCCTCTGGGATTTTGGGCGCACACACACACACACACACACACACACACACACACACGCCTGGTGTCATTTTCAAGCTACCTGGTCCAGGACTCACAAGCCACAGAGTGGGCTACATAGGATCCAGCCATTTTAACCTTTACACCACTTGCTAGCCTGATAGTCTGTTTCTTTGAACAGAAGTCAACCTAGTCATAATTTATAGTTTGCTTTTTGTGTTTGATCATTATTTAATCAGTAAATATTAGAGCACGTACTGTGTATATCCTAGTTATCCTAGTTGATATCTTCTACTGGGTTTTCAGAAAAGTCATGACACATTTTCACACTGAAAAATACATCATGACTTTTTAAAAAAATTTTTTATTATTATATTTTTATATTACATTTGATCACATTTATCTTTACAGTGTATAACATTTATTTTTCCAGCATGATTACCATGCATTTCAGTCAAGATAAAGACATTACTAGCCACATCATCTACAAATAGATTTTCATTTTTTCAGATTATTATTATTATTTATTCTCAGTTTTTTTAAAACATTCAATCACTTTATATCATTTGGCTTGCAAAGAGAATTTACCCAACATGAAATACTTCTCAGATCAGTCCAGTGGAGAATACTATTCATGTTGTCATCAACAGGTAATAAACCATTTCTGTGTCCCACAAATGTCATGCCTCTCTGTGTTCTTGTGCTTGCCTTCTCTATACTCTGCCCTTCTCCTGCCCCTTGTTCCACACTGACTTCAGCATCCTTAGCTATTTTCACTGCTTTTCTGCTCTCCATTATTTCAGTCTCTACCATAAAGTGTGGATATTAGGTATATATTAAGTGGATACATATAATATCTTTCTTTCATAGCCTGACTTGCTTCACTCAGCAGTAAATCTTCCATATTCGACCACTTTCTATCAAATGCCAGGGTTTTTTTTTTTTTATGGCTGTTTTTTTTTGTTTTTTTTATGGCTGAATACTATTCCCTAGAATATATGTGCCACACTTTTCAATCCATTCTTCCGTGGACATTTGGGTTGGTTCCATGACTTGGCAATCGTGAGTAATGCTGTAATAGACATTGATGTACAAGCGCTTTTCCGATTGAACATTCTCCTGTCCTCTAGGTAGATACTCAGAAGTGAGATTGTTGGATCAAATGTTAGTTTTATTTGTAGATCTTTGAGGAGCCTCCATATTCCACAGTGGTTGAACCCGTTTACATTCCCACCAACAGTGTAGGAGAGTTCCCCTTTCACCACAACTCCAGCAACACTTACCACTTTTTGAAATATACATCATGACTTTTTGAACAATCCAATCATTTATCTTCCAGTTCACTAATGACCCCTTGAGTTCTGTTCAATCTGCTGCTGTTATTTGTACTTGCCTACTGACTTAAATGTCAGTTACTTGATTTTCCATTTGTAGAAGTTCTGTTTGATCATTTAAAACTATCCATGTCACTTTTTATAATTTTATGATCCCCAAAGTTCTTTTCTTCTCATGGTCATCTTCCTCCTCTTCTTCTCCTTTTTTTTTTTTTTCCCCAAAGGGGAGAGGTTTTTTTTTTTT
>NW_006210004.1:568682-577966 GCF_000334495.1 Tupaia belangeri chinensis | reverse complement strand
CTGGGATTTTGGGCGCACACACACACACACACACACACACACACACACACACGCCTGGTGTCATTTTCAAGCTAC
The DNA here is from genome assembly GCF_000334495.1 of Tupaia belangeri chinensis. Lineage (NCBI taxonomy): Eukaryota > Metazoa > Chordata > Mammalia > Scandentia > Tupaiidae > Tupaia > Tupaia belangeri. The sequence continues at coordinate 577,891 of NW_006210004.1, read as the reverse complement.
CTGGTCCAGGACTCACAAGCCACAGAGTGGGCTACATAGGATCCAGCCATTTTAACCTTTACACCACTTGCTAGCCTGATAGTCTGTTTCTTTGAACAGAAGTCAACCTAGTCATAATTTATAGTTTGCTTTTTGTGTTTGATCATTATTTAATCAGTAAATATTAGAGCACGTACTGTGTATATCCTAGTTATCCTAGTTGATATCTTCTACTGGGTTTTCAGAAAAGTCATGACACATTTTCACACTGAAAAATACATCATGACTTTTTAAAAAAATTTTTTATTATTATATTTTTATATTACATTTGATCACATTTATCTTTACAGTGTATAACATTTATTTTTCCAGCATGATTACCATGCATTTCAGTCAAGATAAAGACATTACTAGCCACATCATCTACAAATAGATTTTCATTTTTTCAGATTATTATTATTATTTATTCTCAGTTTTTTTAAAACATTCAATCACTTTATATCATTTGGCTTGCAAAGAGAATTTACCCAACATGAAATACTTCTCAGATCAGTCCAGTGGAGAATACTATTCATGTTGTCATCAACAGGTAATAAACCATTTCTGTGTCCCACAAATGTCATGCCTCTCTGTGTTCTTGTGCTTGCCTTCTCTATACTCTGCCCTTCTCCTGCCCCTTGTTCCACACTGACTTCAGCATCCTTAGCTATTTTCACTGCTTTTCTGCTCTCCATTATTTCAGTCTCTACCATAAAGTGTGGATATTAGGTATATATTAAGTGGATACATATAATATCTTTCTTTCATAGCCTGACTTGCTTCACTCAGCAGTAAATCTTCCATATTCGACCACTTTCTATCAAATGCCAGGGTTTTTTTTTTTTTATGGCTGAGTAGTATTCCTCTGGGGATATTGAATATTTTTTTTTTGTTTTTTTTATGGCTGAATACTATTCCCTAGAATATATGTGCCACACTTTTCAATCCATTCTTCCGTGGACATTTGGGTTGGTTCCATGACTTGGCAATCGTGAGTAATGCTGTAATAGACATTGATGTACAAGCGCTTTTCCGATTGAACATTCTCCTGTCCTCTAGGTAGATACTCAGAAGTGAGATTGTTGGATCAAATGTTAGTTTTATTTGTAGATCTTTGAGGAGCCTCCATATTCCACAGTGGTTGAACCCGTTTACATTCCCACCAACAGTGTAGGAGAGTTCCCCTTTCACCACAACTCCAGCAACACTTACCACTTTTTGAAATATACATCATGACTTTTTGAACAATCCAATCATTTATCTTCCAGTTCACTAATGACCCCTTGAGTTCTGTTCAATCTGCTGCTGTTATTTGTACTTGCCTACTGACTTAAATGTCAGTTACTTGATTTTCCATTTGTAGAAGTTCTGTTTGATCATTTAAAACTATCCATGTCACTTTTTATAATTTTATGATCCCCAAAGTTCTTTTCTTCTCATGGTCATCTTCCTCCTCTTCTTCTCCTTTTTTTTTTTTTCCCCCAAAGGGGAGAGTTTTTTTTTTTTGCTATAGGGCATGTGCACTTGCCAGAAAGAGAGAGAAACAGAAACAGAAAGCTAGAAATCACCCCTGCCCCGGGCAGGAGGGGCGGTCCATTTGCTGGGCCTCTTGTTGCTTTTATAATGGAAAACAAAAAGCAAACATCTTTTATTTTTAAATAGTTATTTTATTTTTATTTATTCATTCTTTTTTTCTTTTTCTTTTTTTTTTTAATTTGACCAGAGAGAGACAGTGGTTGAGAGTGAGAGAGAGAGGAAGTGAGAAAGCAAGCCACCAGATTCAGGACTTGAACCCTGGTCAGCCATGTGGGAGTGTCCAGCGCCTTAATCACCACGCCACCTGCTGGTCCCACACCCAGTGTCTTTTTAAGCCACAGGGTACAGGATTCGAATTGCGATCGATTACATGGGAGTCCAACAACGTAGCCATTGTGCCATCTGCTGATCCCCCTCTTCTTTTTAAAAGGTTTTTGCCTTAGGGTGTGTGGGCTCGCCAGAGAGAGACAGAGACTCAGACAGACAGGCACAGTGAGAGAGAAAGTGAAAAATAGCCCTCCATGGGGGATGGCCATCCTTCAGTCCTGTCTCCTTCATTCTCTTCCTGGGATCTTGGGCATTTGTGTACACATGCCCAGCATGTATTTCACGCACTGGTCTAAGACTCGAACCATGGTCAGCCATGTCGGAGTACAGAGACATAACTGTCACGTCATCTACTAGTCCTCCACAGTTATTTTCAATCTTGCCTAATAATCATAAGGATGAAATAATGTGTCTGATAACTTTAGGATATTACATGGATCTGTTCCTGTCATCTGCTTCTTTCTAATTGTTCTTGTCTATCATATCTCATTTCTTATTACGCCTGGTGATCATTAGGACAGAATTTGTGAGAAGAATTTGCGGCTAGAGACTCACGGGGAAATTTTGTATTTGTTTTGGCTGTTACTTAAGGGTACTACCAGTCTGAGTCTAGAGAGTTTAAGGGCTGGGGTTACCATAACAAAGCTCTGCATTTGATTCACCTCTTCAGTATTTAATTTTGAGAAAAGTTTAAAATAATGCACTATAGGAGTACGAGGGTCTATTTATGGTTCACTTTAATCTCAAGGGTTTAGTCATTTGGTATACCAGCACTTGGGGTAAGGTGCTACTGTGCGACTTTGAATTCTGTTCCCCTTGTCCCACAAGGTCTTCAGAATAGATAATTCAATGGAAAGTGTTTAAGTTTTATATTTCTTACTGTCGCATCAGGTATTTTGGTTTTAGGATGTGTTTTAAAACAAAAATTTGGGGGACCAGCAGTTAGCGTAATGGCTGTGTCGCTGGACTCCCTTGTGGTCAACCGCGGTTCGAGTCCCGGACCCCGTGGCTTAAAACTTACGCCAGGCATGTGTGTGTGTGCGCGTGCCCAAGATCCTGAGAGGAGAACGGAGGAGAAGGGATTGTGGTGTGGCCACCCCCCCGAGGGGTGATTTCTTGCTTTCTGTCTCTGTCTGTGTGGCGAGTGCACGCGCCCTATAGCAAAAAAAAAAAAAAATCTCTCCAAAAAAAAAAAAATCTTTATTCAGCATGTGTCATTGTTTGCCTTTGGAGTGTTGCTTCAAATAACTTAGTAGTGCTTTTACAGGAGACTGAAAGTTTCCCCGCTGTGATAATTCTTAGCATTGTTCCACATGTGGGAGATACAGCACTGGATAAAATAGACAAAGGTTCCCACCCTCATAGATCGTATATTGCAGTGGAAGGAGACAGATAAACAAAATATATAGTTGATATATGGTCGAGGAAAAAAAATTAGGCAGGGAGTCGGGGTAGATCAGAGTATCAGGGTGTTGAGAACTTTGCAGTGTTTGTATCCAGAGTGAACCCTATTGAGAAGCCGACAGATGAATGAAAACGTGAAGATGGAAAAGTTAGCAGATGAATGAATGAAAACATGAAGATGGTGTGCGAACAGTGTGGACATGGAAGGGAAGGGCTTTCTAGGAGGAGCAAGTGCAGAGGCCCTGACAGGATTCACAGTGAGGAGGCTGGTGGGGCTGGACTAGAGGGAAATACAGGTGGGCAAGTGGGAGGTGAGGTTGGAGAGAGAGTCCTGGCGGGCCTTTGTGTGGAGTCAGGAGAATTTCTGAACAGGGCTGCTATGTGACTGTTCAACTCAAAGTGTTGTGTTGAGAATAAGTGCTAGAGCTACAGTTGAGAAGCAGGGGGAGGAGCTGGTTGGCTGCGACAGTTATTCCAGGATTGTTCTAGAGTAATAGGGTTGCAACATGAATAAGATGAAGTTCGGACCTTAAGAAAGTTTCAAACCATGTATAATAATCAATGTCCGTTATTTTAGCACGTGCTAGTTGCTAGGAAGAAAAAAACTGAGGTTTTTATTCTGGTATTTTATAATTAGTAAGAAAAATGTTAAAGCCCAGAATATTTATGTCCTCTGTCTATATAAATTATAAAACTAAATTTTAATGTTAGGGCTTGTCATGATGAATTAGTTTTATGAATTCTTTTAGGTAGTAGTCAAAAAAGATATAACCTTATTGGAAGTATGTAAAAATGTGTTTCTTCTTATGTTGGTAGGTTTTCTTGGTTTTCCTTTTATCTATTTAAATCAATGTTAGTGGGTCCATAAATATTTAGTGTACTAGTTTTTGCCTCTTGGATTCACATCTTTATCTTGAATAGATCTCTCTATTTCTAATAACATTTCTTTGAACTACTTCGTTTGAAGTTAGTACAACTGTATCTCATTTAACCAGCTTATTTGGACTGGCCCAATGACCTAGTGGTTATGGGAGCTTGATCCCACATGGCCAACTGCACAGTTTAAATCCTGGCCCCTGACCCTTGAAAAACATGAGATGCGTGTGTGTGTGTGTGTGTGTGTGTGTGTGTGTGTGCCTCTTAGATCCTGATAACAGGATGGAGAAGTGGAAAAGGGGTTGTGATGTATCACACCCCATTGGGGGGTGCTTTCTCTGTCTCCCTCTATCATTCTTTGGGGAGCACATGAGCCTATTTTTAAAAGTTTGGTCTTGGATTTTTACTTAGAAAACAGGTTGAGCATCCCTAATCTGACTTCCAAAATGCTCCAAAATCATTACCTTTTTGAGTGCTGATACGACACCACAAGTGGAACATATCACACCAGCCCTTACGTGTGTCAAGATACTGCAGTACAAAAATATTATATAAAATTATATTCAGGGTATGTGTATAAGCCATATAGGAAACATAAATGAAGTTTGGGTTTTGGACTTGGGCTCCATGCTCAGGATATCTCACTGCGGGAGCCAGAGGTGATAGGTGGTTAGGTGCTGGACTTCTACATGGACGACTGAGGTTCCAGCCCTGGACCTGGCAGCTTGAAAAATCATGGCAGGTGCATGTCCATGCTTGCCCCAAATCCTGAGAGGAGAATGGAGGAGCAGGGATTGATGTGTGGCCTCCTGCCCCCCATACCCCCACTCCCCACCGTGGGGTGATTTCTCACTTTTCCTCTCAGTTTCTCTCAAGCACACACCCAATGGCAAAAGTCCCTTCTCCCCAAAGAAAATCTTTTGGGGGGGATGAGACATCTCAATGTATATATAAAGATATCCACAAACAAAACAAAAACATCCTAAAATTCAAAGTACTTCTGCCCCCAAGCATTTTGAATGAAGAATACTCTACTTGTTTTTAATTCATTTATACTAGGTAATTACTGATATGTTTGGTTTTATAGTTACCATTTGAGTTTTATGTATTTTATCCAGTTGTTTTTCTTCGCCTTTCTTTTTTTCAGTTAATCAATTTTTAAAATTATTTTCCTATTAGCCTTTTTACATGTACATTATGCATTTTTCAGTGGTTACCCTACGGCAGGATTGGCAAGCTGTTGCTGGCAGACCAAATCCAGCTGCCCCCCTGTTTTGTGTAATACAGTTTTATTGAAATAGCCACACCTATTTGTTTATTGGTCATTTGTCAAGGCTTTGGTGCTGCAGTGTCCCAATGCAAAAGTTGTGCAGAGAGACCGTATCTGTGTGATTTGCCACGCCAACCATATTTGCTGTATGGTCCTTTGTAGTAAGTCACCAACCTCTTTCTTAAACCTGAACATGTATTAGGATCACTAGGAGAACGTGTTAGTATAGAAATTACTAGGCAGCATCTTCAGAGATTCTTACTCTGTGGATTTAGATCCGGGCCTAAGAATTAGCATTTTTAGCGGATTTCTAGGTGTAATGGTCAGTTGCTTCTGTGGAGATGCCATTTTGAGGACCACCGCCCTAAATACTGCAATAGTATCTTTGACTTAAAATGCTACAATGTGTACCTTTGACTTAAAATTAGAATTCGCAATGAGTTACTATGTTTTCTGCTTTCCCAATAGTGCTACAATTCTTAGAACCCTTTACTGCTTTCTTTGTAGGATCGCTATTTTATAATAACCTCAAACTGGCAACAGCCTAGATGTCTATCAATAGTAAAATGGTGTGGGGTGGCCCTATTAGGGCAGTAGCTAAATACAATGTATAGAAAGCTGGATTCCACGTGGCCATCCGGAGTTTAAATCCTGGCCCAGCGGCTTGAAAAACACACCAAGCACTTGTGCGTGTATCAATGTCCAAAATCCTGATGGGTTGGGTAAATGCAGTAAAAAGGACTGGCTTGACTGCCCTATTGTCCTCTTTCTCACCTCTGAGTGCACACACTCACTAGCAATAAAAAACAACAGTAGGATGGTGTTATTGTTTGAGTGATGGTTTGTCCCCCAAAGTTTCATGTTCTGGAATTTGAGATTAGGAGGTGGCAAAGACCAGTGGGCAGTTGGATCTTGGCAATTGCATCATGGACAAAACACTTTCTGAACAGATGAATGTCTCCAGCGACCTAGTGGGTTCGGTTGAAGGGGTAGTTTTTGTGAGAGCTGGTTGCTATAAAAGAGCTGCCAGGGAACCAGCAGTTAGCGTAATGGCTATGTCGCTGGACTCCCATGTAGTCGACCGCGGTTTGCGTCCTGGACCCAGTGACTTAAAACTCACGCCTGGCGCGTGTGCATGCGTGCCCAAGATCCCAAGAGAATGGAGGAGAAGGGATTGCAGCGTGACCATCCCCCCTGGAGGGTGACTTCTCGCCGTCTGTCTCTATGTCTCTCTCTGTCTGTCTGTCTGGCGAGCGACGAAACACCCCCCAAAAAAAAAAAAAAAAAAGAGCTGCCAGCAGCTGTCTGTCTGTCTGTCTCTCTACTTGCACCTGCTATTCTTGCTATTCTTTGTGCTTTCTCGGGCCGCATTCTAGGCCATGATAGCAGGCCTGTACCTTCCGACTTTGCAGCTGCCAGAATTGTGAGTTAATAAACTACTGTGTGTGTTAACTTTCCAGTCTCAGGTATTTCTGTTAGCAACACAAAAACGGACGAAGATACATAGGTATTAATAAATTGTACTATTTTCATATACTAGAAAACTAAGCAGTGAAAGCGAATCTTCCAAACATAATCTTCCAACATCGTGTGAAAAGAAGCTAGATCCCAGAATACCTACTGTATCATTTCTTTTATTCAAAAATGTGCAAAAACAACTGTAGTGTGAAATTCAAGATTATTTAGCTTTGGTAGGAAATGGTTATCTTGAGATGTTTTGCAGGTCTTTACAGGCTGCTAGTGATTATTGATCTAGATGCTAGTTACACTGGCATGTTAATTTTGTGAAAATTCATTTTGCTGTGTAGTTATGATTGGTGTATTTTGTTCTATTTTGATAAAAGGTTAAAAATTAGTTTTCCTGTAGTTTGAGAATGTTAAGAGTTAATTGTTTTAAATTGTAGGGACATTTACTCCTTTTCAATTCCTGAGTGTGTGTAGAAACAGAACACCGTTTCCATGGAAACTTCTGGCTACTCTGTATTTCAGTGTCTAACTTTCTATAGATTTGTATTTCTACTCTGTCTCTTTTAGCTGCATTATTATTCTTTTTTCACAGTAATGACAAAAAAGTTGACTTGGAATTGTGTTTGTGTTTTTAAGAGTGCAGTATGTGTATAGCATAGGTTTTAAGAGCATTAATTAATACAAACTGTCTCCCTAGTAGTGTTAGGCTAAAACGAAAAAAAATTTAACTGAAAGATACTTTGTTCTTACAAGTTGTCTTTAAGAAAAATACTTGGTGAAATGGAATGTGGCTTTATATTAAGGTATTTATTTAATTCTTTATTTTTTCCCTCATAAACAAAACTGTCTTAAAACCTTCTTAGTACATTTTCTTTAAAATATGCCTAATAGTTCTGCTGACAGCATCACTGTCCGGGGTGATTTCATTCCGGGTAGATGGGTATTTGCATAGGTAAAGGGAGCAAACTGGAAGGAAAAGGTTCTGCATATGTTGATTGGAAGCCTGTGGTGAAGCTGCTTCTCTGCCTCGCCCATCTTGTTTGTCCTGCTTGCTTTGTGCAGGGTCCTAGAGAAAACCGTCTTCTCCAAAGAGTAAAAGAATACATATCCTGTGTGGCTTTTTCCTTTTTTTAAGGGTTGAGGGTGTGTCATTTTTATATTAGGAGATAATACATACTGGTATGGTCACTCGTAAGCTAAAAGAAGTCTTGTAGAATATTACAGAATAATTTTTAAGAACACATTGTTCAGTTCAGCTTCTGTAGCCTAAATAGCAAATTGTAGAATTACAGAGTTAATTATGCGCAGCTATGAGCAGTGTGATATTCCATGCTAAACTGATGCAATAAGCACAGCAGCAGAAGGAACACTGCATGCAACCTTATTTTCTATTTATATACATCTTCATGTTAATTAAATAAGAGAAAGCAAATTTAGATGTAAACCTTCAGTATTGAATACCTTTGACATTTTGATATAAAATAAAGATTATAGTTACATGGAGAATTTTTCTTAGATGCATGGAGAATTTTTACCTTTCATCTGGCAGTAGCTGCCATAAGATGATGTCACCTTGTAGCTGATTGGCTGTTATAGCACCTAGGGCAGGGAAGAGAAAGAAAAATGCCGGCACAAACCTCAGTGGTGGTTCTGTGTTTTTTTCTGTCTATTTTTGATAGAATCTTTGATTAGCATTGAATTTACTGTATTTGGCCATGTGAACTATTGGGAGCGTCCTAGGGTGAGGGAAATTAAGAGCTTTCAGAGGAATGAGGCGACTGATTTGCAAACGGATCTGTGATTGTAAGTTGCAGAATCTGGGTATAAGGAATAAGACAGGGTGTGCTGGAAGATACACTATGGGAGGAGCTGGCAGAAAATGCTTGTATGAGTTGCAAGAAAAAATGTAAAATGCTTTTTTATCACCCTTAAAGTTAATATGTTTGGTTTTATGTTTTGACTTACTATATGCAGGTAGGAAATATGACAATATTGCATTTTGATTTTAAACACAGAGGTTTTTTTAATATAGTATTAGCCAATATATAAATGCTTATTCTTAAGCCCTTTATCTTGTATTACGTATAGTAGCAAAATAATGATCATATATATGGATTTACTTGTTTTGGAAAAAGGAGCAAAGCTTGGTTCTCTTACATATATTTTTGTAATGCTTTGTGCAGATAAAAGCTTCGATGATGAAGAATCAGTGGATGGAAATAGGCCATCATCAGCTGCTTCAGCCTTCAAGGTTCCTGCACCTAAAACATCCGGAAATCCTGTCAACAGTGCAAGGAAGCCTGGTTCAGCA
>NW_006210004.1:564333-568451 GCF_000334495.1 Tupaia belangeri chinensis | reverse complement strand
GGTGGCCCTAAGGTTGGAGGTAATGTAAATCCATCTGAAATCTGATGTGCATGCTCCATGCCCTTGATGTGCCACACATGCTTAGAACTTGGGAGGAATGTATTTATTCACGACTGCAGCACGATTGCAGAACTGGAGAGGCTATTGCAACACACAGTAGGACGCTACCTTTTTGAAATGTTTAAAATATTGTATGTTTCTGTTTCCTGTAAAAATATATGTGAATTTGTGTTTTCTTGATGCTATTTATTTTTCAGATGCCATTTTTAAAGGGAGAGATTTAAGGGAGTGTTTTTTTTTGTTTGTGAAAGAACAGAGGAGGTTTTTCATAATTTGGCTATTAATTTTCAGGGTCTATAGCTGTTACAGAAATATTGAATTAGCAATGTGTTTACACATCTAGGTTATAAGTCTTAAATACTCTGACCTTTAAAAAATGATTAAAGATAGTTGATATGGAATCATTTGTTACAATAAGAAATGGGTGGTGGTCAAGTAAAATTGTTCAAAAATGGTTTCTGGTTTAGATAACAATAAATAAGAAAATAGACAAAAACAGGTTTTATGTATTTATATATACTTAGTTTTTTAATTCTATGAGAACAGTTTCTAATATACTGCTTAATCATTAAGTTTTTTAATGAGGTTTTATCATATACTAATTATGAAGCTATGGATACATTTCAAGTGTTAGTTTCTGCTAGTCTTTCTAATGGAATGAACCTATAAGGGTAAATATTAAATACTAAAAAGACAATAATCTTTCTTTTTTTAAGGAAGTACGTTTGTATTTTAGTTGTGCTATTTTTGGGAAACAGATATTTTCTCGTTTATGATAACTGTGGGAAAATCATGATCTTGGATTTTTGTTTTTTCTCTTTTTGTCTATAGTACTTGTACTAAAAGCAAAAAAGGAAAGAAAAACAAACTATACATTTTGACCAGGTTCTGTAAGGGGTTGTATCTCCTTCATTTTTCTATGTAACGAAAAATTTTTTCCAAGTCATATGATACTCTAAATATAGGAAAATTATAAGTATTTTAATTATCTTAAATTATTTTATGTGTCATATAACTGGACAGAGTATAATATATAAAAATATACATATATATTTATAAGTTTTATGTTTATATACATATATACATAAGTATAAACACATAAATAAATGTGAAATAAAAATGTCTTTCTGATTTGTCTGTACATTTCCAGCAGCTTACACTTTAGAATGTTAATTATTTCCTTTTTATCCTGTAATTGTAGGATTATGTTCTCATCTAAATGTTAGTTATGGTAACTTATTACATGATATTTTCTATTATGCATTTCCACATGTCTAGTAAAAAATATATCATATAGTTTCTTCTTTTTGTAACAAATGGCCAACTTCAGTCATTACAAAGAGAGTAATTTTTATTTTTATTTTAAATTTGACTTGGGGGGGTTTCCAGTTTCTGTCTCTCTGTCTCTCTCTCTCTCTGTCTGACGAGCACATGCGCCCTATAGCAAAAACCTCTCCCAAAAAAAAGAGAGAAAGAAAGAAAGAAAGAAAAAGAAAAAAATGGGTGTATGTGCATGCATGCCCAAAATCCCCAGAGGAGAAGGGATTGCAGCGTGGCCACACACAACTCCCCCCCGCCCCCTGGGTGTGATTTCTCGCTTTCTGTCTCTCTGTCTCTCTCTCTCTCTGTCTGACGAGCACATGCGCCCTATAGCAAAAACCTCTCCAAAAAATAAAAAAGAAAAAAAAATTTGACTAGGGGGAGAGAGATAAAGAAAGTGAGAAAGCAAGTCACCAAGTCTAGGATTTGAATCACTGTTGGCCATGTGGGAGTCCAGCGCCCTTAACCACCATGCCACCTGCCAGCCCCACAAAGGGAAAAATTTTCTTGATCTTGAAATACAGAATTCTAATCTATGACTCAGATTGAATATTCCTTATCTGAAATGTCTGGGGTCAGAAGTATTTCAGATTTTGGATTTTTTGGATTTTGAAATATTTGCATATACATAATGAGATACCTTGGGAACAGAACCCAAATCTAAACAATTTATTTATGTTTCATATAGCCTAAAGTTAATTTTACATAATAATTTTTGTATTGTAGTGTTTTGACTGCAACCTGGTCAGGTGTGAAACTTCCCACTTATGGTGTCATATGGCAGCACTCAAAGTTTTGGATTTTGGAGCATTTTGTATTTCAGGTTTTTTGATTAGGGATGTTCTATCAGTGTTATGATAATTTTATAAGACTGTCTTATTTGACTGGAAATGAATTAATATGTGATGGTAGTATTTAACATCGTGACATATTTGGGCAAATGGTTTATACTTAACTGTTTCTTCATGGTTTACTGTCTTGTCTTAGGTAAATTAGACCCTCAATTTTCATCTATCATGTGTCACTTAATCCTGATGTTAATGAAATTGATTAATCACTTTTCTTTAAGGAGAAATTTTCTTACTGTACCCTACCCTCCAAACTATAGTTCGTAGTCATACCAGAGAGAAAAATAGTAGATAGCCTTTATGAATAATTATTAGTCACTAATACAGATTTATCACTTCCATCTAGACAGTGGTTTTTTGATACAAATAAGGAAAAGACCTTTGTTCCTTTCTCATTTTTCTCTTCTATCTTTTTTTTGTTTTTTGGCAATTACAGATTCATTCTTGCTCTTTTGTTTGCCATCACTCATTTAGGTTCACTGCCCATTTTTCTCTCTAAGAAAAGAGGTACGAGCCAGAGAATATTGATATTGCTTCTGAAATTAATGCCATTTTTGGCTGTCAGTCCTTCTTGAAAATTTAGATTGTTTTGGTCTTGCCAGAGATTTATAGATTTTTAAATTAGTTATAGTGAGTTTTCTTGGAGTTACAGAGTTTTTTACTTTGAAGCGACCTTGGGAGTCAATTGATGAGTTATGATACGTGTTCTTCTGGTTACTTTCATAATACTTTTCCAATTATTTTTACACATACAAATATTTTCCTGGTGGGCCAGCAGGTGGTGTGCTGGTTAAGGTGCTGGATTCCTGCATGACTGACCATGGTTAGAGTCCCTGACCTGGCAGCTTGAATATCACAACAAATAAATAGATAAATAAATACTTAAATGTTTTAAAAATGTATGTTGGAAGAGGGACAAAATTGGCAGTATTTATTTATTTATTTAAAATTATTCTATTTAACTTTATTTTATTTTGTCGGGGGGGAGATGAGAGAGAGAGATGAGAGAGAGATGAGAGAGAGGTGAGAAAGCAAGCCGCTAGGTCCAGGATTTGAACCACAGTCAGCCTTGTGGGAGTACAGCACCCTTAACCACCACATCACCTACCAGTCTCGGCAGTATTTATTATATAGCTTTGTGTAACTTTAAAAAAAAATTTATCCCAACCATTTTCCTATCATCTTAAATTGCTACTTGAAAATTATTCTTGAATAACCTCTTAGATAAATAATGATATTCTTAGATAAATAATATCTTGAATAAATAATATTCTTAGATAAATAATATTCTTAGATAAGTTATATCTAGGTTGCCTTTTTTTTTTCCCTGTTACAAACTGCAGTCATTTTATGTTTATCTTTCAGTACATCTCTAACCATTTCGTTGAAATAAATTTCTGAAGTTCTCTGGATCAAAAGATGCAGACATTTTTAGGGGTCTTTCAATTTGGCAAAGTGTCCTTCAGAAAGGTTATAAGCTCGTTTCAGTTCTGGATTAACTTAAAATTTTTTTATGTTGCATTAAAATCAGCCTCTTTGTAATTTATGCAGGAATGATGAAATATTGGTTAACATGATACTTTCCTTTTTAATTGCCAGTGGGGCATGTTTGCTCAACAGAAAGCACTATCTCTATAGTGAGAAAGTACCCTCCCCGCAGTGGGGCGTGTTCATACCACAGTCTTTTTCCTCCATTCCTCCATCCTATCAGGATTTTGGTCACAAACACATATGTGCCCAGTGTGTTTCTCAAGCTGCTGGGGCCAGGATTTCAACCATGGGTGACCCTGTGGGATCCAGCTCCCTCAATTACTGAGCTGTGGAGCTAGGATGCCCAGCATGGTGCTTTCAAATACTTGAAGACTGCCAGGTCTCTGTTTATGACTATGC
>NW_006210004.1:545673-564323 GCF_000334495.1 Tupaia belangeri chinensis | reverse complement strand
GCCCTAAATTTATATGGATCATGATGATTGTCTATTTTATTTGCTGTTCCTAGGCATCTCTAGTCAACAGCTAGATATGATTAGATACTAATTAAAGGAATTTGGTAGACAGGTGTAGAATAGTGGGGTAAAGCCCACTGAGTTCAGTAAACCTCTTCAGGTAACATTACCAAAATTTTTTTAAAAAGTGAATTTTTTTGGAATCCTGCCTGAATCTACTTTTGAAGTTTCGGAATTTAATTTACTTCTAGAGCTAGATATCAAGATTAAAGAGATGTGTGCTATTTTTAGCAAGTTATCCTTCCAGTTAATTAAAGGTAATAAAACCTGGTTTTTATTTTTAATGTGTTAGTTTACTTTTTCTTTGGCCTCAGTTGGTCAACTTATTCTACTCATATTGCTAATTGTGTGGCCTTTAAGCTAGGAATAAGTGGGGGGAATAAAAAGGCAACAGCAAGATCTATATTAACATATCATTGCTATAAATACCATATTATTTGGGTCCCAAAAAGTGTTATCTTTGTGCTTTACTAGTTAGAATAGGAATAAAGTGAATTTTCTTAAGTAGTTCATTTTCTGAATAACATTTATAACTTCTTAATAGTAATTTAGATAAATACACTTCCTTTCTTTTGGCTTAATAGTTTGAAATACAGTTACTAAGTTATCTGATTGTTTAAAATACTTGTGTTTCTATAGTATTTTAGGTAACACTTTTTTTTCTTTTAAATTCTTAAGTGCTCAGATGTATGTCTCATTTAAGAATCAAAACCCCTGAGTTAGGTACTTTATTGTCCTGATTTTAATGACAAGCAAACAACAACTTGGGGCCCAGAGTTACCCATCTAATAAATAATGTGCCCAGAGTTACCCATTTAATAAATCGGCAGGGTACAAAAAAATCACTTTGTTATACTTCCACTACACTAGTCTCTATTAGTAAATAAGGATTTTCCTAGATCCTTACTGCTCCGATATTATCATCCACAGTAAATGATCAGTAGTTTTCAGATCTAAAAGTCAGCTACTTTATAGCTCAACTGGTATGATTCCCAGCGAAATAGATTATTTGGAAACAGACCAGTAATTTTTACATTGTAATAAAAATATTTTTTAGTATGTTCTTAAAGACATTGCCTTTTTCTAAAAAAGTTTTTTCTTATATTTCATGAGTGAGAGAAAAGAGAGACAGCATCCCAGTAGGTTCTGAGGCCCCGGTCCATTCCTACCTTCAGCCGGCTCCAAATCATAAGCGTATGTATATCCCCCTTACTCAGGGAGGCCTCTGGATGCAAACCTGGGACCTTCCCATGTGGGTCAGCCTTGCAGTGCGACTGCCTGGCCCTCTGAAACTGCCTTCTTAAAGTTTATTTTCTGATTATAGAGTCCCTGTTCCTTTACCAACTATTTTGACTGCTATTCTTTTTAAAAAATGAGAGCTGGATTTGATGCTATGCTTTGTTTTTTTAAATTAAAGTTGAATTTGATGATGCTATAATTCTTGTCATTTATAATTAGTACAAGGTTTTGAGGTTAGCGATTTGTCACTCAAGCTTCTACATACTCATGGAGACACATCACTAAGTCATGAGTTCTCAAAATTCTCTTGTTCCCTCTTACTCAGTTCTTGAAATGCACAGAGTATTTATTTTCTTCTGTTCTCAACTACTGTCAGATAATTACTTTGAAGTAGTTTAAACTTTCAATTCTTATTATTAGGTAATTACTCCCATTTCAAATTCAATAGTAATTATTCATCTTTAGGATATTTTTTGTTTTACTTCATTTATGTCTGACCTTACAAGTTATTAAGAATGTCCAAGGGGCTAGTAGGTGGCATGGTGATTAAGGCTCCAAACTCCTACATAGCTGACCATAGTTTGAGTCCTGCATCTGGTGGCTTGCTTCCTCATATTCTCTCCCCACCCTCATCTCTAGTCAAACTAAAAATTAAAAATAATAATAATAATAGTAATAAATTTAAATAAATTTTTTAAAAAATTATTAAAAGAATGTCTACATACCTAACACCGTAATGTCCAAATAATACTAATTATTCCCAGTTTTCTCATCATGCAAACAATTACTCTGTTTTTTTAATGCACTCTTGCCAAAGAGAAGGAGGAGAAAGCAACCCCCAGTGAGGTGTGCTCACACCACAATCCTTTCATTTCCCTGTCTTGTCAGGCTTTGGGGCATGCATGTATACATGCCTGGTGTGGTTTTCAAGCTGCAAGGACTGAGTTACAAACTGTTTCGCCATGTGAAATCTGACTCCCTTAACCACTTGACTACTTTAAAAGAAATGTTTGCTATAGGGCATGCGTGCTTGCTGGGGATACAGAGATGGACAGAAAGTGAGAAATCTCCCGCCACGGGGGATGGTCATGCAGCAGTCCCTTCTCCTCTATTCTCCTCTCAGGATTTTGGGCATGCATGCACTCGCACCCAGGGTGAGTTTTGAGCCTCCAGGTCCAGGATTAGAACCATGGTTAGCCATGGGGGAGTCTAGTGATGTAACTGTTATGCCACCTGCTGTTCCCACCACTTGACTACTTTTTAAACAAAGAACATAAGAATCAGTATTGCAGCTCTCCATGTATATATCTATACATTTTAACCTTCTGGTGGAATACATTCCTATAAATGAGATTACCTAATCAAAGATTGTATGTTTTTAATTTTAATAAAACATTATATTCTCCAGCATTGAATATAACAGCCTTATTAATTACTATTTTGATGTTGCTCCTTTCTTTTTGAAGAGAGAATTTTTGCTATAGGGTGTATATACTTGCCAGAGAGACAGAAAGCAAGAAATCATCCCCCAGAGGGGATGGCCACACCACAATCCCTTCTCCATTCTCCTCTTGGAAATTGACTTTGGGCAAGTGCGCACGCCCAGTGTGAGTTTTAAGCTGCTGGGTCTGGGACTCACACTGCAGTCGCCTGTGTGGGAGTCTAGCAGTGTAACCATTACTCCACCTTCTGGTCCCAGTGGTGCTTCTTTCTTTGACTTTGCATTTTTCCACCCATTCATCTATCTTAGTGTGTTGCTACTTTTAGAACCTCTGGGAAATGTCAGTGGACACAAACAAAAGACTTTGTCTTTATAGAGTTTACATTCTACTGAGTGTCATAATACTTAAATCCATTAACAGGAATTAATGTATCCTCTGTCAAGTCCATTGTTTGTCTTCTCATCAGTTTATTTGTATTTTTAAAAATATTGAGACTTTTGTTCTTCTGTTAAAAGTTACAAATGCTTGGGCCAACAAGATGTGTAGTGGTTATGGATCTGGTCTCCCACACGATCAACACAGTTTGAGTCCCGGAGCTAGCAGCTTGAAACACACCGGGCACATATGCATGCATGCTCAAAATAACAAGAGGAGATTGGAGGAGAAGGAATTGCAGGGTGGCCATGACCCCTGGAGGATGATTTTTTGTTTTCTGTCTGTTTGGCACAAACCTTATAGCAAAAAAAAACTGAAAAAAAAAATTATAAATACTTAGTCTGTTATTTTGACAATGGCATTTCTGCATCAAATTTTTAAATTTTTCATTGTGGTAGGTAAATTATCTGTTCACTTTCTGACTTTCAAAATTGCTGCCTTGAATTAGAAAGACTTTTCTCCAGTCAGTCCCAAGATTATAAAATGACTCATTTTTCCTAAAACATTAATGATTTTACATTTAGTTTATACAGTATATCTACAGTTTATTTTTTGTATAGGATAACATATATCCATTTTTTTTCTTCCTTTTGCATGACCAGTTTATGCAGTTATATAAAACAATCTTTACATATTATTTACTCAGTGTATTTTGGTCTATTTATAGAATTTCTCCCCTTTTTCTTGATCTGTTTGTATCTGCTCTAACTTTATAATGAGTGGTTTTCCATATTTTTTATTATAAAAATTTTTTATTTTACAGCAAAGTCGACATACAGTGACCACTTCACACCTTTATTTTATAACCAGCCATTTCCCAGATTTGTTTGATATACTTTTACACATATTATTATCAAAGTGGGATGACCATGCCACAATCCCTTCTCCATTCTCCTCTTGGGATTTTAGACATGCATGTACACATGCCCGGCGTGTTTCTCAGGTTGTCAGGTCTGGGAGACTTGAACCACAAAGTCAGCCATGTGGGATCTAGGTGCCCTAACCAAAATGGCACCAGCTGACCCACATACTATTTTTTTTTTTTTTTTTGGAGAGGTTTTCGCTATAGGGCGTGTGCGCTCACCAGACAGATAGAGAGAGACCTAGAGACAGAAAGCGAGAAATCACCCCCTGGGGGAATGGTCACACCGCAATCCCTTCTCCTCCATTCTCCTCTCGGGATCTTGGGCACGCATGCACACGCACCCGGCGTGAGTGTTAAGCCTCCGGGTCCAGGACACGAACCGCGGTCGACTACAGGGGAGTCCAGCGACATAGCCATTATGCTAACTGCTGGTCCCGATACTGTTTTTTTAAATCTCAGCTGTTGGAAAGTGAATTGTAGACATGACATTTTACTTCTCAATATTTAATGTGCATCTCCTTGGTATTAAAAATGATTATGTCACTGGTTTCCTCCATGACTGACCACAGTTCAAGTCCTGGACCTGGTGGCTTGAAACTCACACTGGCCACGTGTTTGTGCATGCCCAAGATCCTAGCAAGAGAATGGAGGAGAAAGGATTGTGGTGTGGCCATCCTCCCTGGGGCTTGATTTCTCACTTTGCCTCCACTTCCTCCTAAGTGTATGTGCCCTAAGGCCAAAAAACCTCTACCAAAGAAAAAGTCTTACCCCACTGTAACTATCCCATTACCATATGTGAGAAAATTTAAAAATACTGAGGCCAGGAGATGGTATAATAATTACAACACTGGACTCCCAGGTAATGGAGAGTTCCAGACTGGAGGCTTAAAACTCCTGCAGGGCACGTGTGGTGTGAGTGTCCAAAATCCCAAGAGGAGAATGGAGGAGAAGGGATCACAGAGTGGCCATCCCTCCTGGGGGGTGATTTATCACTTTCTGTCCGTCTCTCTCTGGCGAGCACACACACCCTACAGCAAAAATCTCTGACAAAAAGGACATTTAAAAATATTATCCAACTCAGTCCCCTTACCGATTTTTATCTCCATGGCATTGACTTTTTAAACAGTCTAGGCCAGTTGTGTTTTTAGATTATCCCATGGTTTGGAGTTTTCTATTGTCTTTGTGATATTATTGAGCTTGTTCCTTTAGCCCTTTTATTTTCTGTACATTTATTCCGTTTTTTCTCCCTAAGGATAGGGTCTAACTATGTCTGTCAACCCTGTTGTAATCTTCCTGCTTCAAACTCCCAAGCTCATAGGTATGCACCACCCCCCCTGGCTCTTTATTTTTTTTCTTCTCTAGACAGGGTCTCCCTGTTTTACCCAGATCAACCTCGAGCTCCTAACGTTGAACTCCCAAGTCCTCCAGTCTCAGCCTCCCTGAGTAGCTGGGATTGCAGGTACATACCACCACTCCTAGCCTGTAGATTATACTAGGAATTAAAACTTTCATGTGCTCCCAGCTTGTAGAGCAGTGTCTGAATAGTGCACTGCTTTGCACAGTGTTTGGGCCAGGTAAATTCATTATTAATCTATATGCTTGCCTCCTTTTCAGAACTTAATTCCTGTATTCACATTTCCTCAAGTGTCTTAATATTTTCTGTAGTTTTACTTATTCAAAACTGTAGTTGCATAGTTGGTCATTTATTATTTATTTCTCAGATGATTTTTATCTTCTGGAAAAAAAATAATTTCCTGACTTTGGCTAACTGTCTTCATGTCGTCCATATCTGCTCAGAGTTTGTGGCATTCTGATTTATCTGTCTTTTCATACCTATTATTGGTGTTTAATTTTATTTAATTCATGTTAGATATTACATTATAGTTTTTTTTCCTACTTGTTAACTGGTTGTGTGCTTTTATTATTTTGGGGGGGTGGGTACTTAGATCTGTATAAAATCTTCTCATTCTTATTTTTTCTTCTTATTGTCGCCTAGTGTAGAGGTTAGCTATGTATTTTGTTTAAGAAGATGTATTTGGACTAATTTTTTTGGACCATAAATAAGAGATCTATGGGTCTGGAATGAAAGGTTTGCTTGGCTTCTTAGTTTGAGAACACCTTCTTCTGTTGGCATAGTGAGGTGCAGGTTTGTTCTGCGTAATACAGGGGGCTTTCTACTTCTGGTTTTTGATTACCATCTTGTTTCAGTGCAGTCCTGTCCAGTAAGATTCAAGAAGACTTCACCATCCCCCTTCAAAAAGCCACTTTACTCTGGGCTTGGAGAAAATCTGAGTTGATGTCTTTGGTATACAAATACTAGGTTCTTCCTCTTGCATATAATCTCCTCTGATTTTTCTCTCCACTCAGGGCCCTATAGTTGGCATTGCTGGTCTTGGGTGTTTATATTTATTCAGTTCACTTGTCAGTTGAAGTTTGAAGTGGGTAATTTTCTTTTTTTTTTGCTTCCTGGGTTTGAAGTAATTATTTGAACATTTGCTTTGAGTCTGGATGCTGACCATTTCCCCATGGGAATCAGGAGCTGATTTAGTTAGCATTAGAAGAGCTGCAGACTGGAATCAGCTGCTGGTCCTCAGACAAGGAGTTTCCCAGTGTTGCTAGGGGTTTTACTGTCCCGAACAGGAAGCTACCAGGAAAGAGCAGATCCCTTCTTCCTTCAGTTTCCAGTCATTCTCTGTATACCCTGTATTGCCAGAGCTGAATAGGAAAGTGTTAGAATCAACGGGAAAAAATGGTTTAGTAAACACTAGTCCCAGCATGCCCTTCCGCCCTCCCTCCTTTCCTTCCTTCCCTTCCTTCCTAGTGATAGAGAGCATGTGCACATATGAAAGAGAGAGACCCTCAACAGAGTCACGGCATAGTCCCCTTTCCATAGCACTGTAGCTCTTCTGGATCCTGGGTGCTCGCTGTGCCCCCCCGGCGTGTTTCCAAACAGACCTGGGGGTTTGCACCTGCACTTGACCATATGGCTTCCAGCTCTGCAGGTCACATTCGTGACCACTGTGCCACAGCAGCTGTAGGTCCAACATTGGGAATAGATTTGGAGCCGAAATGCAATAGCTTAATTACTAGCCCTGAAATAACTACTACCCTTTAAGTTTATTCTAGTTTTGTATGGGCAATTAGGGAAGATTTCTTTGCAATATTAAATTTCATTTCACAACCCCCATTTCTCTCACACATGCTCTCCTGACCATGGGAGCATATGTTAGTAATTAATACATCCTCTACATCACTTCTTTGCCATCATTTACTGACATTTGGTGTCTTTTAGGTTGAATCCAGTTTTTAAAATATTCTCATTTGTGTCTGTCTTAGATAATGCATTGCATGCAAGTGAGAGTTGGGTACCTCTATTAGTTTCAATTTTACTATCAGTCTAGTACCTTACATAGAGTTAATCAACCGCTGCTAAGTTCTTTTACTTTTCTGAGACTTTTTCAGTGCTTTCATAGAAAATGGAATATGCTTCAGAATTTTTCCTTTGTTGATATTAAAAGATTTTGTTTTTCATGTTGTCCGTAGTGCTAAAATGCTTAAAAATGAACCTTATAAAGTTAATTTTCTTTAATTAGCAGGTGCTTCTAAGGAAGGAGGTGCTGGAGCAGTTGATGAAGATGATTTTATAAAAGCTTTTACAGATGTCCCTTCTGTTCAGGTAAGGCCAAATCTCCATGAATATTGCTCGTGTGTCTGTTCATATAGTTATCCCCCCCTTTTAAATAATTTTTTCCTTAAATAACTACATAAATGAAGTATTTAACTTGTTATCACCAAGCTATACTTCGTTGGCACAGTTAGATTTTCAAGAGGTTTTTTGGTAAGGTTGAAATAAAGTCTAATCGTTATTGTTGACTCAAATTACATTACAATATCCAATTTAAGGTTCCAATATTCGAATTAATGAGTTTAAAGTCCAGATAATGTTTGAGATTCATTGACAGTAGAAATGTGGAAGTCATTCACATAGAAGTAATTGAAGTACACAGAGTAGACATGCATAAAAAGGAGTATTATTACCATTTCTTAAAAACACTCATATTGTACATAATATTCTTTTACTCAGTGCTTTTTATAATTTTCCAAAATGTAAAATTTGTGATTCTGTTTTGTTCATTTGAACTGATAGATGGTTTCTGTTGTTTGAATAGATAATAGTTCATTGATCTGTTGACATTCAGAGTGTAACGTTTCAGTATCGTATCTGGCTGCAGTGAAGACGTTTATACATACGTCCTTGATTATTTGTAAGCTTTTCCTTAGGTTTTAAACATATAAGTAGATTATTATCTTTACCTTTGTTAAATGTAACTCTGTAAGGGAATTATACTAGTTGTACTAGTTTAAACTTCTATAAGAAAGTGTATTATAGTATTATAGTTCTTTCCTCTTGATATCCTTGCCAATACTCATGTCACTCAGAATGTTTTTTCCAGTGTAATGGGTTTGAATGCTGAATGTACTTTGCATATCTGTTTAAAAATATCTTACATTGCTACCTTCCACTTTCTGTATTACTTTTTTGCTCTTTGAAAGGAAAACTTGTCCTTAAGCTATTTAGGATCTTAAAAGGTTATGAGGACACTTTTAAAACTTATTTGTGTGTATTTTGTGCCTTTATTGAAATATATTTTTTCTTATTTTAAGATATTTACTTTTTAAATAATAGGGAAAACATATTCTCCTACTTTGTATTTGTCATGTCATTCATGTAAGGGAAGGATTATAGGAAAAATTAGTAAAATTTAGTTGGACTTGAACATTTTTTTTGTTCAGTATTTTCTTGTCGGCCTGGTCACATCATAGTGTCAGTGCTGCCAGGGCTACTTGGCAGTATGAAAGAGAAAAGGCTATTTCACAGCTCCTTATTTCTTTCTTATAACTGACCTGTCACCACCTCCCACCCAGCCTCTCCACCTTCCAGATGTTTGGTACTTTCCATTGTGCCCTCTAGAACCTCTGTTTCATAAGCAGCAACTCCCTTCAGTCTTTAATTTTGGGGGAATTCCTTCAACATCCTTGGTTTATTTAAAATCTGATTTTTTCTTGGCACCCACATGCCCTTAGGGTTATTACGCTAGCTCTCCTCATCACGTGATGACCATGATACCTGTACCCTCTCCGCTCCCCCTTCTCCCTTCATCCTCCTTCCCCCCTTCTCCCTCCTCCTCCTTCTTGAGGTTTTTGCTATAGCGTACACACGCTCACTAGAAAGACAGAGAGACACAGAGTCAGAAAGGCAGAAATCACCCCCCTGGGGGGATGGCCATGCCACAATCTCTTCTCCTCCATTCTCTTCTTGGGATTTTGGGCACACATGCACACATACACATGCGTGCCCAACATGAGTTTGAAGCCACTGGGTCCAGGACTTGAACCGTGGTCGACTACGTGAGAGTCCAGCGATGTAACCTTTACCTCATCTGCTGGTCCCCATTACCTATTTCTTAATCAGTGCTTTTATGTGGGTTCAAGCGCTCACTCTTTTTCGGAACTTTCCAATGTTCTGTTAATCATGACTAGGTTCTTCAATTAGAAGAAAGAAAATAATTCTGATGGGACCCCATATCCTCCAGATTTTCTTTTGGTGGTGGTGGATACCTTCACAGTCAGCCTTTCCAAAAGAAATGTCTGTACTTGCTAATTTTCATAACTTTTCCTGTTATTTCATCCTAGTCTTTTCTCACTTGTTCTTCCATTGAAATAGGTCTTACGTAAATCACTGATCATCATTATCACACCAAAATCAATAGGTTTTACTGTTTTTTTAATCTTTTATCAGCGTTTAATACTGTTGACTACATCTATTGTTCCATTGGGATCTTTTTTTAGGTGTTTCTGATATAACGTTCTTCTGTCTTTTCCTTCCTTCTTCTTTGTCCACTTCATCTCTGTCTTCTTTATGGGTGCATCTTGCATCTTTCTCTTATTTGGCTGTTGAATATTTGAATTTATTGGGAGTTCATTCTGGGCCCTTTCTTCTTTTCTTCCTTCCTTCCTTCCTTCCTTCCCGCCCTCCCCCCCCCCACCCCAATTTGCTGGAGGACACATGTAGTCACCAGAGGGAGACTGAAAAAGAGTGATAGAGGGAAGGTGAGAAAGCATTTCCTGTGTGGCCTACTCACATCTCAATCCCTTCTCCTCAGTTTCTCTTTTAAGGATTTCGGTGCACATCTACATACAGAGTGTGTTTTTCAAGTCACCACGTCCCACATGCTGTAGGCTGATTAGTTGTTAGTTTTCCTGTAAGCTCCGTAAAACAAAGACCATGTCTACTTTTTGATCACTGTAGTCTTCCTCATGCCTAGCATAACTGGTCCCTCTTATAAGAATATCTGTTAAATGAATGAAAGGATACTCATGTATAGCTGTTCGGCAAATGATTGGCTCCAGAGGAAATAAAACATATACCTAGCCTTGAGCCACCTGTAGATGTGGAATCTAGCCACCCTAATCACCATGCCACCGGCTGGCCCAAGAATAGATGCTCTCTTTTTAAATGTTAGATTTTTATTATAAAATAATACAAGCTGACTGTAGTAAGCGAAACAGTGCAGAGGATTGGCTATAAAGAAAATACTTTATAATAATATTTGAGAAATTAGGCCTATTCTTGGATGTTTGCATCTTGTTTTAAATTACAGTGATTTTAACAGGACGTTTAAAGTTGTTTATGAGGGGAGATATAGCAAAAGGTGTAATAAGTGCAAAAGAAAGACTAATAAAAAGCATTTCATTTTATTATTTTCTATTCTGCATTTCCATTCTCCATTAAAATTGGTACTAGTCTGATGAATAACCTTATTACATAAAAGATTATTTTAAACATCAGGACATGATTTTGATATCGTTTATGTGAGAAATACTGTCATAATTCTGAATCTTTTCTTTAAGATCTATTCTAGTCGAGAACTTGAAGAAACATTGAATAAAATCAGGGAAATTTTGTCAGATGACAAACATGACTGGGATCAGCGCGCCAATGCAGTAAGTTTTTTATTTTCTTATCCTTTTTTTTTTTTTTTTTTTTAGTTTTCCTTTTCAAAAGCATGGAAATTCAGTAATAGTATGGAAATTCAGTAGTGGTACTATTGAATATCTGGTATTCAGTTATCAAATAAAGTCTGATAGGTAACATTTCTGCCTGAAAAACACATTGAGATAATAGACATTTTCTGACAATTTTTTTTGGGGGGGGGGAAGTGGGGTTCACTATAAAGCTCATGTGCAAGTCAAAGAGACAGAAAGTGAGAAATCACCCCCCTTGGGGGTGGGTGGGGATGGCTACACTGCAATCTCTTCTACATTCTCCTCCTGGGATCGTGGGCACACATGCACACAGTGTGGATTTCAAATCTCCAGGTTCAGGACTTGAACTGCGATTGGCCACATAGGAATCCAGTACCTCAACCACTAAGCCCCTGCTGACCCCTAGAGTCAATTTTTGTTATTTTGACAATAGACAATAGATGGTGTCTATTTCTGCCATTTGGTAGCATCTGGACATGTGTCTTACTTGTTGTCCAATCAGGAAAGTGTAAGCTTCAGGGGGCCTTGGCTTCTCTGCAGAGATGCACAGTTGCTCATCAGCACTGGCCTCAGGGCATATAAGGTTTACCAGCAAAGCAATTCACTTAACCTGTGTGCCCAGTGTTTTTTCTTTTTTTTTTTTTTTTTTTTTTTTTTTGGAGAGGTTTTTTGCTATAGGGCACGTACACTTGCCAGACAGAGAGAGACAGAGAGACAGAAAGCAGAAAATCACCCTATAGGGGGGATGGCCATGCCACAATCTCTTCTCCTCCATTCTCCTCTCGGGATCTTGGGCACGCACGCACACGCGCCCGGCGTGAGTTTAAGCCACCAGGTCCGGGACTCAAACTGCGGTCGACTAGGTGGGAGTCCAGCGACATAGCCATTACGCTAACTGCTGGTCCCTGTGTCCAGTGTTTTCATAGTATTGATAAAAATTTACAGCAGTATATTCATTAGTATTGTTTAATTTTTTCTTTTCTCATGTGATGAGCGTTTCTTACCAATGATTTTTTTTTTTAAGAATGGTCAGATATCCTTGAGCTAAGAATATTTTATTTAGCCTAAACTTCCTGAAGAAAATACTCGATTTAAAAAATATGTCTGCATCAACAGTGGACTGTATATTTTTTTCTAACGATTGTGAATTTATTAAATTTACATGACCAAATTATATGTACCAAAAGAGTACCTCTGAGTCCTTAAGAAGCCAGAGAAGGGATTGCATTTGAAGATGCCCTTCTGTTCTGAGAGCTCCCAATCTGGCTGATCATGAAAATCTCCGTCTCGATACATTGAATCAAATGTGGCCTTTGACAATTCAGGCTTTTATGGCAATGTGAACAAAAAAAGTCCTTTTTCATCTTCCCTTTATTAAGGAGTCTGCATATTTTAAAATGTTGAAATACTGTTATTAATAGAGAATATGTTCTTTCAAATTTGTTAAATATGGCTCATATTCTTCCTCGAGTTCTGAGACAAGTCAAATATAGAAAAATCTTTGCCAAAGGGTATCTGTGGAGAAATTTGACAAGTTAAATGTTGTCAGTGTAATCCATCAACTTTGTACTTGAGGGCTTTTTGTTTTACTTTGAAATCACTCATTTAAGAAAGAATAGATTTTTTTTATTTTTTAATTTGCTATAGTACAGTATACTTGGGGGAGGGAAGAAGGGGAGGGTGAGAAAGTACCCCCAAAGGGATGGCCACAGTGCAGTTCCCTTTCCTCCATTCTCCTCTCAGGATTCTGGGTCTGCCTGCACATGTGCCACCTGTAGTTGTGGAATCTAGCCACCCTAATCCCCATGCCACCAGCTGGCCCAGGAAGATGCTCTTTTTAAATGTTAGATTTTTATTATAAAATAATATAAGCTGACTGTAGTAAGTGAAACAGTGCTGAGGATTGGTTATAAAGAAAATGCTAAGTTTTCTCACCATTAAGGAAACAAACATTTCATTTAGAATATAAGCTTTTCTACGTATATATATATTTGAATATGTATGAGAAAATAAATATTTCTCTCTGTCCCCTTTATGAAAGCAAGCAAGATCATACTAGATAAATTACTTAGCAACTTAGCTTTTGTTTTTTGACTTAACAAATCATGCCTATTTGGTACATCTGACGTAAGTGTCAGATATATGATAGTTGCTCAGGTACTTACTAAATGTCGATCAATACGTACATATATTCCTTAGTTTCAGACATATATATGTAGACATTAGTAAGCTGTTTCGTGTTTGATAGATGAACAGGTTTGGGTTTTTCTGCCATTTAAACATTGTTACAATAAACATCCTTGTATACATCACTAACAGTGATGCTTTTAGTTTTCTAGGCTAGATCTATAAAGTGTAGGCTATTGTGTAAAGTGTAGGTGCAGTTTTTTAGCAGATGCCCGGGACTCAAACTGCGGTCGACTAGGTGGGAGTCCAGCGACATAGCCATTACGCTAACTGCTGGTCCCTGTGTCCAGTGTTTTCATAGTATTGATAAAAATTTACAGCAGTATATTCATTAGTATTGTTTAATTTTTTCTTTTCTCATGTGATGAGCGTTTCTTACCAATGATTTTTTTTTTTAAGAATGGTCAGATATCCTTGAGCTAAGAATATTTTATTTAGCCTAAACTTCCTGAAGAAAATACTCGATTTAAAAAATATGTCTGCATCAACAGTGGACTGTATATTTTTTTCTAACGATTGTGAATTTATTAAATTTACATGACCAAATTATATGTACCAAAAGAGTACCTCTGAGTCCTTAAGAAGCCAGAGAAGGGATTGCATTTGAAGATGCCCTTCTGTTCTGAGAGCTCCCAATCTGGCTGATCATGAAAATCTCCGTCTCGATACATTGAATCAAATGTGGCCTTTGACAATTCAGGCTTTTATGGCAATGTGAACAAAAAAAGTCCTTTTTCATCTTCCCTTTATTAAGGAGTCTGCATATTTTAAAATGTTGAAATACTGTTATTAATAGAGAATATGTTCTTTCAAATTTGTTAAATATGGCTCATATTCTTCCTCGAGTTCTGAGACAAGTCAAATATAGAAAAATCTTTGCCAAAGGGTATCTGTGGAGAAATTTGACAAGTTAAATGTTGTCAGTGTAATCCATCAACTTTGTACTTGAGGGCTTTTTGTTTTACTTTGAAATCACTCATTTAAGAAAGAATAGATTTTTTTTATTTTTTAATTTGCTATAGTACAGTATACTTGGGGGAGGGAAGAAGGGGAGGGTGAGAAAGTACCCCCAAAGGGATGGCCACAGTGCAGTTCCCTTTCCTCCATTCTCCTCTCAGGATTCTGGGTCTGCCTGCACATGTGCCACCTGTAGTTGTGGAATCTAGCCACCCTAATCACCATGCCACCAGCTGGCCCAGGAAGATGCTCTTTTTAAATGTTAGATTTTTATTATAAAATAATATAAGCTGACTGTAGTAAGTGAAACAGTGCTGAGGATTGGTTATAAAGAAAATGCTAAGTTTTCTCACCATTAAGGAAACAAACATTTCATTTAGAATATAAGCTTTTCTACGTATATATATATTTGAATATGTATGAGAAAATAAATATTTCTCTCTGTCCCCTTTATGAAAGCAAGCAAGATCATACTAGATAAATTACTTAGCAACTTAGCTTTTGTTTTTTGACTTAACAAATCATGCCTATTTGGTACATCTGACGTAAGTGTCAGATATATGATAGTTGCTCAGGTACTTACTAAATGTCGATCAATACGTACATATATTCCTTAGTTTCAGACATATATATGTAGACATTATGAAGCTGTTTCGTGTTTGATAGATGAACAGGTTTGGGTTTTTCTGCCATTTAAACATTGTTACAATAAACATCCTTGTATACATCACTAACAGTGATGCTTTTAGTTTTCTAGGCTAGATCTATAAAGTGTAGGCTATTGTGTAAAGTGTAGGTGCAGTTTTTTAGCAGATGCTCCCCAAATATTTTGAACAAAAGTGTTAGTTATTTGTAATCTTGCTTGCAGTTTTCAAGAGCATCTGTTTTCTTTCTGGTGTGTCTCTGTAATTTGGATTTGTTTGTCACTAGTAATTTTTGTATATTTATTTTGCCCAATGTCATGTCGGATGGTCATTTTCTTGTATTATTGTCACTGTGTGTATTGTCTTTGATGTTGTAGGTGCTTCTTTCCCACCATGTTATGATTTGTGTTTTGTTTTAGTTCATCTTACTTAGACACTGCAGATTCTCTCCTGTTTATGATTGTTTTTCTGTCCATGTACACCCCATGATTATGTAACTATTCTTTGCATTTTCTTTTCCTAATATCGATAGTGTGTGTGTGTGTGTGTGTGTGTGTGTGTTTTAAGAGAGATTTTTGCTATGGGATACATGCACTCACTGGAAAGACAGAGAAAGCTAAAGAGACAAAAAGCGAGAAGTCAGCCCCAGGGTGATGGCCACGCTGCAATCCCTTCTCCTCTTTCTCCTCTCGGGATATGGGGCATGCCACACACATGCACCCATTGTGAACTTGAAGCCACCAGGTCTGAGACTCGAACCACAGGTGGCCATGTGGGATTCCAGTGACATAACCATTATGCCCTCTGCTGGCCCTGGGTTGTTTTTCTTTCTTCTTTTCTTACATTTGCATCTTTAATCTATTGGGTCGTCAAGAAAGTCATGATGCATTTTTACGTAGAAATGTAGAAAAATACATCATAACTTCTCCGACGACCCAGTACCTAACTTAATTCTAAAGCTATATCTTAAAATTCAGAAACCCTTTAAATGTGAAACTCCACATGAGAATGGTTTTAAGTAAACTTGTGGTGTGTGAGTATGAGTACAGATGGGCAGCTGGGCATATCTCTTCTGACTGAAGTCGTTTTATTATGTATAAATGATGGCAGTCAAATGTGAAGAGTAATGCTGGTGGCCTGGCAGTGATGTATCAGTAAAACCTGATGCCCTCAGAGGCAGCCCCCACATGGTCAAAGGCCCAGAGGCCTCCCTGGGTGTACCAGGCACAAACTTGCCCATAACCTGGGACTAGCTGAAAGCCGGGGGTGGATCGCAGTGTTGGCCCTGTTGGAGTGCTCTCTGACCGACTCCGTGTCTCTTTTGCTCATGGAAGAAATAAATAAGCAACCTTTAAAATAAATATATATTTGAACAAAGTAATGCCAAAGATACGTACATAGGGAGAAACCCATTTGCTTCACAAACTAATGCTGTTAACTACAGCCATGATAATAAGTTGATGGTTGGTCATTTTGATTTCATACCTTTGCTTATGGGCAAACAAAATTTTCTAATATTGGCCCTTTAAAAAATGGGCTCCCTTAGTAGATAAGTAATAGTTGCATATTGTGAATGTATTTATTGACACTTAATCACATATTTTTAAGTAATTAAAATGGTGAATTTTATGTTGCTATATAATTTTCCACAGTTATAAAGGCTTTCTTCAAACTTTAAAATGTGAGGCCAGCAGTTAGCTTAGTGGCTAGGGTGCTGGACTCCCATGTAACCAATCACAATTTGAGTCCTGGACACAGCTGCTTGAAACTCACACAGATCATGTGTTTTGTGCATGCCAAAATCTCAAAAGGAGAATGGAAGGGAAGGGATTGTGGCATGGCTATCCTTCCTGGGGTGGGGAGAGGGGTGATTTCTCACTTTGTCTCTCTGTCAAGGGCATGCACACTATAGCAAGAATTTCCCTTAAAAAAAAACTTTATAATGTAAAATGTTCTTATCTACTTATACATTACACTTGTCTGTTGTGTATATAACTAAATCTAATTTTTTAATAAAACATTTTGTTTGCATGTTTCTTTATAAGCTATATTTAATGCTATTAAAAGATCTGAATATAGTCAGATAAATATAATGAATATGTTTCACTTTTTAAAAAAATGTTGTTTAAATAGTGTTATTTAGGTAGCATTTGTTCGTTTGCACTGCCTACCTGTTAACATCGATAATGACTAGTCTCTTTATTTCAGCTTAAGAAAATCCGATCGCTGCTCGTTGCTGGAGCGGCACAGTATGACTGCTTTTTCCAGCATTTACGCTTGTTGGATGGAGCACTTAAACTTTCAGCAAAGGACCTTAGGTCCCAGGTGGTTAGAGAAGCTTGCATTACTGTAGCGTAAGTATATTGTGATAAGTATTTTTATGACTAAATTTAGTTCTTATTAATCATTACTGACTAAGTTAAGCAATAACAGGATGACTCAAAAAAAAAGCATATATGTAAGCCAAAAATTATATTTATTATACATAAAGATTCAATTTATATGATTAAAAAAAATCTTTTCTAAAAGCTATTTATGCCAACCTTAAAATGTGTTCATATAGGGGCCAGCAGGTGGTGTGATGGTTATGTTGCTGGACTCCCATGTAGTTGACCGTGGTTCAAGTCCTGGACAGGCAACTTAAACTCACACTGGGCACATGTGTGTGTGCCCAAGATCCTGAGAGGAGAATGGAGGAGAAGAGACTGCAGTGTGGCCATCCCCCTCAGGAGGATGGTTTCTCACTTTCTGTCTCTATCTCTCTCTGATGAGTGCATACACCATTCTCTGTTTCTTCCCATCTCTCCGACGAGTGTATGCACACTATAGCCAAAATCTCTCTCTCAAAAAAAAAGTTAGCAGATATAAGTTAGTAGACCAATATACCAAAATGATTGAATATCTCTAGCAATAATAATAAATAATAATGATAAAGCAAAAATCCATAAAATGTTACCTTGAAAAATACACTTGTAACAGGACTAGTTCTCTTGGAGATAAATTAGACATTAAATGAAACAGTATGTCCAGAGAGTGGACAGTAGACAGGGCAGGGCTGGGCTTCTGCTAGGTCTCCAGTGAGTTGATCAGTACGGTATGATCAGCTCAGCTTTACCTGGAGGGTACTTTGTAGGCCATAGACAAAGGAGGAGAAACCCAAATAAAGCAAGTCAGTCTTATAATCGAAGGAACAGAGACTGGAGTTTCAGAAGACTGGGGTGGCCGAGATTTACTGTGCAGAATACTGGAAAGAAGAGAGAGAGATACACACGGGAAAAACAAACAGAAACCCTATAGAAATCTGTATACAGAATCTCATGAGGTCGGGGCGTGGTGGCGCCCGCCCTATGGCAAAAATCATAGAATCCCATGAGGTCTAGCAGAATATTAATATGTGCATATAAAAGGTTCTAGTCCCTGAGGAGGGGAAAGAACTATTGCTGGGGCGCTTTAAGGTAAACAACAATTCTCAGAGCTCGTGTAAGGCTGGGGAAGGTTTAAGATCTGACTGGCATGAAGGAGAAACCTTGCTGAACACTCTTGACATACCTTGGAGAGCCCTGAAATACCATCAAATAGGAACAGCGCTAAACCAGCCCTAATGTAAGGCTACATAGATCTTACCTCATCTAGTTAGCTTATAAAAATCAAACTGATTCCCAAGTATGATTCCTGAGTATATAACCTGCCCATTAGAATGAAACTCATACTCTCTCTCTTTTTTTTTTTTTTTTTTTTTTGAGGTTTTTGCTATAGGACACATGCGCTTGCCAG
>NW_006210004.1:516416-545653 GCF_000334495.1 Tupaia belangeri chinensis | reverse complement strand
GCCCCCCCCCCCCCCCCCTCGGAATGGCCATGTCACAATCCCATCTCCTGCATTCTCCCCTCCTGGGCACACATGCACCCAGCGTGAGTTCAAGCCACCTGGTCCAGGACTCAAACAGCAGTCAACTACATGGGAGTCAACGACATAGCCATTACACCAACTACTGGTCCCAGAAACTCATACTCTCTTAAGGGAAGACAGTGACATCCAGGCATAGGTAGGACTTCCCTGCATTTCATTTCAGGTTTCTTTTCATCTGTGAGTTCAGATGTTGTAAAACTGGCATTATAACTAGAAGTCTGAGTCCAAGTACCACTTTGAATCAGGATCTTGAAGTTTTGGAGTTAACGCTATCCTAATCATGTATTTTAAATAAGATATATATACGTAGAAATTAACCAGTATTGTAAGCATTATCAGAACAATGAGTGATTACAGAATCCTATTTAAGTGTTTTAACTAAAATCATACAATTAAAGCTGAATATCCCAGTTATTTAAATTTAGAGAAGACAAATGTCTTTAAGATTGATCACCTGGGAGATCGGCATGAAGGGACTTTTACTGTGGCATCTCTCTGGGAGGAGAGCCCAAAATAGGTGAATAAATAGCTGCACTTTGAGCAGATGAATGAAATAAGACTGATAAAAGAAAAAATGAGTAAAGGACTCTGGAAAGTTTCTGGGCTGTTTGGATCTCAAGTGGAAAACGTATGAAAGAAATACACTCTCTGAAGTCAAGAAGGAACCTGAGCTGAAGGAGGCCTCCCACAAAGTGGGGAGGGTGTGCAGGACTCCTCTCTGAAGCTTCCAGCTTGCTGCTTCCACCTTGGATTCCAGAGCTTTCCAGTGGCAGGAGAGCACAAAGGCAGGTTACAGCTCTCAGGGTCATTGGGAGCCGCAAGGATCTGCCACCAGAGGGATGCCTGTTGCCTTCTGCAGCACTACTTCTCCGGACCTTCCTGAATTGTGAAGGTGTTGAGGAGTAGGAAGGGCCTCTTCATGGAGGTTGCAAGGGATCCCTCTTTCGGGATGAGCGAGTGGACAGGGGCAACACCCTACCTGCTTCACAGGCCAGTTTGGGTAGCTCCCTCCTCACCTTCCAGTCCCATGAGCACATATGTGTTCATGTAGGTTCTGCCTGGTCCCAGAACATCGCTGGCAAATAACCACATCTCCCACCAGCCACCACAGGCAACCCTGCTCCCTCTCTCCAAGTGAGTGGGCATGCAGTACCCTGCTCGAGCCCAGTCCTGCACCGGCTGGAGTGTAGCTCCCCACCCCCTGCCTGGACCCAAAGGAGTGTCCTGCTGCCAGGAGTACATAAACACTGCCCAGGCCCTGGTTGCACTAGTGGGTGTGCAGCATCCCTTGCCAGCCCTGAAACTACACTGGTTGGCATGCACAGCCTCTGCCTGGGCCAACAGTTATGTAAGAGTGCTTAGCACCTCCTGTACCAATAACACGCTCCTTCCTGCCCCCCCTGCCACAGTCTACTGTGGGGTGCTATGGCTGTGGAGTCAGACAGTGGAACAGACGACCTAGTTTATCTCCAAGAAATGCACAGAAGATGCTAACTAAACAACCAACTAACCCCTGTGTCCGAATCTTGCAGCCAACACCTCCATCTCTCTTTAAATAACCATTAAAAGTGAAAAGAACAGATTAGAAATAGGAGATGTGATTAGACAACTGAATATCCACATAAAGGGTGTCCCAGAAGGCAAAGAGGCAAAAAAAGGTATAGGAAACCTGTTTTATGAAATGAAAGCTGAAAACTTTCCAGATCCATCCAAAACAGAGGACAGTACTTATTTCCAGCTGATATCGCCACCTGGGTACTTCCTCTGGAGGATCCTGCTTCCTATACAAGGTCTGGCACTCGGGCAACTGCCCTATAGGGAAACAACTGATGTCAGATCTGGGAACCCACTCCCTCAACAGATGGAATATGAGTATAAAACCTCACCTAGAACTTGAAAACACTGGCCCACAGCTCCTACAGCCCCCACTAGTTTCTTGGAAAATATATAAAATCTTCTATACTAACCCCAACCCTGGGTCTATAGAATTTATAGAGCATATGACACAAACACCGATGATACTTTTTTTTTTTCAGCAGCACATGGAACTCTTTTTTTAAGATTAACTACATAATGCACAAAACAAGCCATCACAAATTTAAAAGAGTAAAATGTATATATCTAGCATCTTCTCTGACCACAGTGGAATTAAACTTAAAATCAACAACAAAAACAACTGTTGAAAATAACACAAATATGTGGGAGGTACATAACGTGCTCTTAAATGACTTCAGATATACTGAAGAAATTAAGAATGAAATTTAAGGGCCAGCCAGTGGCATGGTGGTTATGGTGACTGGATCCCATATGGCCAAGTCAACAGTTTGTGTCCCAGACCTGGCGGCTTGAAAACTCACCAGACATGTGTGTTCATGCTCAAAATCCTGAGAGGAAAATGGAGGAGAAGGGACTATGGAGTGGCCATCCTCCCTGAGGGTTTCTCTCTCTCTCTCTCTCGTATGTATCCATGTGCTATAGCAAAATTTAAAAAGAAATTTAAAACTCAAAACAGTATAGAAGCTACTCAAAAACCTAAAGATAGAACTATCGTATGACCCAGCAATCCCATTGTTGAGAATATACTCAGAAGACAGGAAATCAGTCCATC
The DNA here is from genome assembly GCF_000334495.1 of Tupaia belangeri chinensis. NCBI lineage: Eukaryota > Metazoa > Chordata > Mammalia > Scandentia > Tupaiidae > Tupaia > Tupaia belangeri. Next base: position 542,964 of record NW_006210004.1, on the reverse strand, counting down.
AGAGACATATGCACATCCATGTTTATCGCAGCATTAGCCACAATAGTTACATCATGAAGTCAATCCAAGTGCCCTACCCCTAATGAGTGGATTGGCATATATACGCGATGGAATACTCCTCAGTCTATACATAACAGCAAAGTCTTATTATTTGACATAAAGAAGATAAACCTAGAAGATCCTGGGTCGTCGGAAAAGTCATGATATATTTTTGCGCAGAAAAAGAAAAATACATCATGACTTTTCTGGCAGCCCAATACAATGCTAGGTGAAATAAGTCAGATTATCAAAGACGGATACTTGCTGTCCTGTTTAACATATACTGAATGCCCAGGTGCTGTGGTGGAAACTGAAGGTCTCAAAAAATAGAGCAGTTGTAGATGTCAGAAACTGCATGGGGGATGGGGAACATGAACATTCAGAAAAAAAATTATTTAGTGGACCTAAGAATGGGTGTAAGGGACCAGTGGGTGGTGTGGTGAAGGCGCTGGACACTCCCACATGGTCGACCACAGTTCGAGTCCCAGACCTGGTGGCTTGCTTTCTCACTTTCCCTCTCCTCTCTCTCTCTGTGTTTCTCTCTGGTCAAATTAAAATAAAGGAACAGATAAAATTAATTAAATAAATAAATCTAAAAAAAAAAAAAGAATGTATGTAAAAGGTTATGGAATGCTGAACCACAGCAGAGTAAAAGTTATAGATAATTTAATACATACTTCCAAAAAAAAAACCTAATAAAACTTATCAGATGTGCACAATATAGGGTAATGTTCTGGGTTGAAAATAAATATGTATATATTCTTTGGTTTAATTAGTACATGTTGTATGCATGCTTCAAAAAACCATATTGTACTCCACAAAGATATACATCGAATATATGTAAACCAGAAATCACAACTGAAAAAACAGGTTACCTAACTAGTACATGATAGAGTTCTGTTTTCAGTCACAGAGTCTGAAATTCCACCACAAAGATGTTAGGGAGTATTTGTGACTACATAGGTGGTATAGCATTAATGGAGAGTGTCTTGAAGAGAGAGCATTGATTTGAGTGAGATTTTGAACTTGTTTGTAAAATATGTTAACTTAAGATTTTTGTTGGGTGGAACCAGCAGTTAGCGTAATGGCTATGTCGCTGGACTTCCACATAGTCGACCGCGATTCGCGTCCTGGACCCAGTGGCTTAAAACTCACGCCAGGCACGTGTGCGTGCGTGCCTAAGATCCCGAGAGGAGAAGGGATTGCGGCGTGACCATCCCCCCTGGGGGGTGATTTCTCGCTTTCTGTCTCTCTGTCTATCTCTGTCTGTCTGGCGAGTGCACGCCCCCTATAGCGAAAAAAAAAAAAAAAAACCAAAAAAACAACAAGATTTTTGTTGGGGCATCAGAATGGAGCTGTTTGATGGATCAAGACTAAAGATCATTGCTCAGGGACCAGCAGATGGCATAATGGTTGCTTGGCTTGACTCCCACATTTCTAGTCCCTGACCTGGTGGTTTGAAACTCACTCTGAGTGCCTGTGCATGCCCCAAATCACCAGAGGAGAGCGGAGGAGAAGGGATTGCGGTGTGGCCATTCCCCTGGAGACTGATTTTTCACTTTCTGTCTCTCGGACAAGCACACATGACCTATAGCAAAAATCTCTTATAAAGAAAAAAAAAATGCACTGCTGATTATGTTACCTGCTGTTTACTTAGCATTTATAGATAAATCCTTTTATTTTTTCCCCCTGAGAAGTTTTTCCTATAGGGCTCATTTGCTCACCAGAGAGAAAAAGACAGAAAGCGAGAAATCACCCCCCCCCACTCCCACCCCTACCCCCACCTCCCAGGAATGGCAATGCTGCAATCCCTTCTCCTCCACACACAGACACCCGGTGTGAGTTCCAAGTCATTAGATCTGGGACTCGACTTGGGAGTCTAGTGCCTTAACCACTACGCCACCTGCTGGCTCCCATTTATAGTTAATATTTGAGATAGATGGCTTCTCCAAATGCCATTATGAAAAGGTAAGTAAAATGCCAAATTTCAGCTTAATACTAGCTAGGTATAGGATGGAAGAAGAAGGGCATATATATCATTTGGACTTTCCTTTCTCTTTACCGTTAGAACTGTTTAAAATGATAATTCCTTAATTGCTTAAGGAAATATATTTTTAAATGATGTTGTCCTTTTATATTAAAAAATACTTTTTTATCTTCTTTTGTAGCCATCTTTCAACAGTTTTGGGAAACAAGTTCGATCATGGCGCAGAAGCCATTGTACCTACACTTTTTAATCTTGTCCCCAATAGTGCAAAAGTCATGGCAACTTCTGGATGTGCAGCAATCAGATTCATCATTCGGGTAAGTTTTCTCTTTTCTCCTTCTCCCACCCCCACCCTATACCCATCTTCCCAGTGAACCAAAATAAGTCATTGATGTTTTATTTAACCCTCAAAGAAAATCACTTTGTAATTGTTTGTCTGAGGCCAGCTCTATGGCACAGTGGTAATGTGCTGCTCCAGAGAAGCCAGATCCCACGTGGTGACTGTGTTTCAAATCCCTGGCCCAGACAGCCTAAAACAGACTATATGCAAACAAGTACCCAAGATGCAGTGGGCTGAAGACTGGAGGAAGCCGATCAGAGAATGACCAGACCCTTTAGAGAATGCCATTTCTTATACTCTCTCTCACGTGCATATGTGCTCTGCCATGAATAAGAGAGAAATTAAACTATTCTTCTGACAGTAGCCATGCATGGTTGTTTTAGACATAATAGTAGATGTCAATAACATGAGGGTTACAAAGTAAACGTGCATATATACCGAATCCATGCATGGCTTTTTCTTTTTCTTTTTTTGGAGAGGTTTTTGCCATAGGGCGCATATGCTTGCCAGAAAGACAGACAGAGGCAGAAAGCGAGAAATCACCCCCCAGGGGGGTGGCCATGCCGCAGCCCCTTCTCCTCCATTCTCCTCTTGGGATCTTGGGCACACGCATACGTGTGCCCAGCGTGAGTTTAAACCTCCAGGTCTGGGACTCGAACTGTGGTCGACTACGTGGGAGTCCAGCGACATAGCCACTACGCCATCTGCTGGCCCCCCATGCTTGGCTTTTTCTTAACACGCCTTTCTGTGAACATTCTAAAGATCCCTTGTATATTAATATTATGTGCGAGTACACATATATATGTCTGTGATTGTGATCTCAAATGTTACAAACAATAATACAAGATGACAGGCAAATTCTTAATGTTTCTCTTTATCCATATCTTAAGGATGCCCAAAAGAACAGAGTTAAAATAATATATCTGTCCCTTTTAATTCTACTCTTCTGTAACTACTCAATAGTAACTATTTAGTGTATATTAGAGTGAGAAGTTCGTGCATGTGCCTATAGAAATGCAATTGCTATTCAAATAGAAAATGTAAGTACTTGTGTACTTGGGAAGGTTTATCTCTTGCCCACGTAAACAGTCCTCTTCAGTGTCAAAGTTTGTCTTCTGTTAGAGGGACATAACATCATCTTGTTCTATTCTTTTTATGGTCTAAGGAGGCCTTTTTTCCCCATTTCTTTATCAATATTGTCCCTTGAAGGTCTTATAATTTGATAAATGAATGTTTTCATATTTTGCATTACATTTTCTAGGTTACTGGGAATATTAGGCATTTTCCCTCTTATTTCTCCATCGATGGCCAATTCATGCGTTTCTTACTTAGTTTTGAGACCTTTATATGTGTCATAATGATATAGTTCTGTGTTATATATGTTGTCATATTTTCTAGTGTCCTTTTTTCAAATACCGTTTAAAGTGTATATTGAAATTTGAAATGTTCGTGTATTGAGACATTGTTCTTTTTGCTGTTTCTAATATAGTTCAAACAACCTTCCCCTTTCCTAGTTATAAAAACATTCACTCATGGGCTAACCCTGTGGTATAGTGGTTAAGTACTCTGCATTAGGAGCTAGATCCATCATGGCCAATTGTGATTCAATTTCTGGCCCAGGCAACTTGAAAAACACTCTAGGCACATGTTCATGCATGCCCAAAATCTTGATGGGAAGGAGAAATGGAGAAAAAGGATTGCAGCATGATTATACCTTTTTGGGAGGTGCTTTCTGTCTTGCTCTCTTTCTTTCCACATGAGCATAAGTACAATAAAAAATAAACCTACTAAAAAAAAAAAAATTTCATCACTGGGGCCAGCAGGTGCTGCAGTGCTTTAAGGTGCTGGATCCCATGTGACCTACTCCATGTTTAAGTCCCAGATCTGACAGCTTGAAAATCATGGTGACATGTGTGCATGTATGCCCAAAATCCCAAGAAGAGAATAGAGTAGAAAGGATTGTGGCATGCCCATTTCCCTTGGGGAGTGATTTCTCACCACCACCACCCTCCCACCCCCCCCCCCTGGGCACCCACAAGCACATGCACCCTATGGGCAACAATCTTTAAAAAATCACTTAGAATTATCATTTTTTTTGTTAGGGTTAAATCTAACTAAATTTTGTGTGTGTGTGAAGTATAGATGTGGAACTTAATTTCCTCCCAAATACAAAACCATGTGGTGAACGATTATGCTGTCTTTTCTTTGAAGTACCATTATTTTCATATAAGAAATTTACATAAATATGCATAGGTTTCTTTCTTACATGGCTTTTCTCTTTCTGTAGTCAATTTCTCCCTTCCTGTTATAGAAATAGTTTCTTGGGGGACCAGCAGTTAGAGTAATGGCTATGTCGCTGGACTCCCATGTAGTCGACCGCGGTTCACATCCTGGACCCAGTGGCTTAAAACTCCTACAGGGTGCGTGTGCGTGCGTTCCCAAGATCTTGAGAGGAGACTGGAGGAGAAGGGATTGCGGCATGGCCATCTCCCCCTGGGGGGTGATTTCTTGCTTTCTATCTCTCTGTCTCTGTCTGGTGAGTGCACGCGCCCTATAGGAAAAACCTCTCAAAAAAAAATAATACAGATGGCTGCTTCACTGGTATTCGGTGAGATAGATACTCATCCATTTTACAAATGAGAAAACTTGAGGTTTGTCCAAGATCATATCATCAATTATTTTTTTTGAAGACTCTCTCTCTCTCTCTCTCTCTCTCTCTCTCTCTCTCTCTCTCTCTGCCTCTATTTGGTCAAATAAATGAATAAATAAAATTTAAAAAAAGAAATAGTTTCTTTCTAATACTGCTTTTCTAGGAGGTGTTCTTTTTCAGCAGTACAATACAGTACCTATTAAAAATCTGTGCCTCTGTGAATATGGTCCCTCTTTTCTATTTTAATTTTTTTAAGGTTCTCTGTAATTCACAACCTTAATAACAGTGTTGGGAATTAGAGGTTTTTGTTTTATTCCTGAGTGCAATGGGATCATATTTAATTTTAATTAAATATTAATTAAATATGGTGTTTGGTATAAACTTCCATAGACATGCTGCATTAGATTATGGAAATTTCCTTCTAGTCATAGTTTGCTAAATTTTGATCTAGAGCAGTTGTTGAATTTTATCCAATATCCCTCTAATATCTTTCAAAATTACTCTCGGGGGACCAGCAGTTAGCGTAATAGCTATTGTCACTGAACTCCCATGTAGTGGACTACGGTTCAAGTCCTGGACCTGGTGGCTTAAACTCATGCCAGGTACGTGTGTGTGCGTGCCCAAGATCCCTGGAGGAGAATAGAGGAGAAGGGATTGCAGCATGGCCATCTCCCCCGGGGAGTGATTTCTCGCTTTCTATCTCTCTGTCTCTCTCTTTCTGGCAAGCACATAGCAAAAACCTCTCAAAAAATAATTACTCTCAGAATTTCACTTCAATCCATTATGCATTCATGAACTAAATTCTGCTCTTACCCATTGTACATTATGATATTGCTGGATTCCGTTGGCTAATATTTTACTTAAGGTTTTGTCATTTATTTTAATAAGTGACTTAAGCTTTTTGGTATTTTTACTTCTTTGTTTATTGGGTTGTTGGAAAAGTTATGAAGCATTTTTCCAACAGATGACGCTAGTTCATTTTTGGAAGTATTAGAGTCCTTTGCGTCTATGTTAGTGCTCTGTCATTTGACAGTTTTGAAAGGAGAATGGAAGAGAAGGGATTGCAGTGTGGCCATCCCTCCAGGAGGGTGATTTCTCTCTTGCTCTCTATGTGTCTCTGTGTCTCTGGCAAGTGCACGTGCCCTATAGTAAAAATCTCTCTCTCTAAAAAAAAAAGAAAGGATACTTTGTTCATGTGGAAAGTTCATTCTCAGTACTGTCATTAGAACTATCCTTACATAATAGACAAAGATCTTTTTACTGAAATGAATTTTCCTTAAATTATATTCATTCATAATTTCCTTAAATTATATTCATTCATATATTCATTCCTTTTTTTTTTTTTTTTTTTTTTTTTTTTTGCTATAGGGCACGTGCACTCACCAGAAAGACAGAGAGACAGAAAGCACCCCCAGGGTGCTTTCTCTGCCAGTCTTCTCAAGGACTGCTGTCATCTCACTAAAAGCACAAATTGGGTTTGTCTGAGGTTCTCCTTTTTCTTTATTTTTTAATGTTAGCTCCTGTTTTCTGTATTTAATTTATGTCCCAGGGGACTGCTTCCTTAGATTATATTATTAATACATGATTCCTAATTCTCTTCTTAACTTTTGAGAAATTTTTTTCAATTGTCTATTTATATTAATAAAGCCTAAAGTCTCTGACTTAGTGTTTGGTTGATTGCCTCATCTCTAATTAGGAAGGTCACTTTTAATATTTCTTTGGTTCAATTCCCCCTGAATATGGTGTAGCCTTAGTGCAATTAGTCTCTCTTCCCATACCTGCTACTGCTGTGGAGGTGGTTAACCCACTGGGGGGTTTTGGGGTGGGAGGTTATAAAAGAATAGAGGAAGAAGGTCAGATGAGACCACCTGTTGTGGCTAGAAGGTGTCCGTGGGTGTTACACGTATAATAACGTTTGTGGGATGGGCTTCTCCGGATCCTGCAGGGAGCCGGACCATGGAGCCCTTATGGCCTGAATGTAACTTACACAACAGGCATGTCAGTGTCCGCTACTGTACTGTCATCTCGAACAGCTTCAGGTCGATGGGCGACTTAGCAACTGAAAACAAAGTTTTCCCTTGAATTTTGGTTGAGTTCGTTGTGACAGACACTGATATGCCATGCACAGGCTCGTCCAGTGGAAGACTTGTTTCCCCAGTGCTGGGAGCACTATTGGTAGACAGCATTCAGCTGCCAGTCTTCTCAAGGACTGCGTTATCTGCAGAGAGCTGCTTTTCCCAAAGTCTTGGACAGTATCTGATAACTGACAATGTCGAGTTATACAGGCTTATTCAACACTGTCTTAAAAGACTTTTTTGGGGGGAGGGGCGGGGCAGCAGTTAGTGTAATGGCTGTGTCACTGGACTCCCGTGTAGTCGATTGCAGTTCGCGTCCCAGACCCAGTGGCTTAAAACTGACGCCAGGTGTATATGCGTGCGTGCCCAAGATCCCGAGAGGAGAATGGAGGAGAAGGGATTGCAGCATGACCATCCCCCCTGGGGGGGTGATTTCTCGCTTTCTGTCTCTATGTCTCTCTCTGTCTGTCTGGCAAGCGCACGTGCCCTATAGTGAAAACCTCAAAAAAAAAAGACTTTTTTTTTTTTTTTAATGTTGCTGTAGGGCACATGTATTTGCCAGAGAGAGACACAGAGGGAAGGTGAGAAATCATCCTCCCAGGGGGAATGGCCACACCGCAATTCCTGGGATTTTGGGTATGCATGCACTTGAGCCTGACATGATTTTCAAGTTGCCAGATTCATGGTCAGCCATGTAGAAAGAAGTCCAGCATCCTAACCACCATGCAACTTGCTGGTCCCCCTCAGAGACAGGTTTTTGTTTGTTTTTCAGAGAGGTTTTTTTTTTTAGTATCAGAGCATGTGCACTCACCGGGGAGACACAGACAGACAGAAAGCAAGAAATCACTCAAGAGGAACAGCCATACCGCAATCCCTTCTACATTCTCTTCTTGGGATTTTGGGCACGCATGTACATGTGCCCAGCATGAGTTTTAAGCCTCCGGGCCCAGGACTCGAAACATGCTGACTGTGTGGGAGTCCAGTGACATAACCATTAAACCATCCGCTGGTCCTGATAGTTTTAACTCCAGAGCTCCCCAGAGACTTTGGCCGAAGATGTACTTGAGCCAAATCGCAGTTCGGTTTCTTCTGCTGCCCACACCTGCTTCCTTCTCCTCACTTCCAGGGGTATTGATTCCAAGGGCACTTTTCATACTCGGCACGATAAACTTCACCTCAGAGCCCACTTCCTAGATAGCCCAGCCTGTACAGTTTGCTCAGAAGAAAACTTAGAAATTCTTGGCATCAAATATGTATGCTTAGGCTAGTGTTTTCTTCTTCCTTCTATTTTGAACTTCTAATGTTTGCTTCGCTAAAGAGGTACACAGGAATTACTAATAAAAATCAGAAGATTATGTCTATTGAATTCTAGGGAGATACAGTTTAGCCAGAATGAAAGTTCTGTTAAAATCACCATTTAAAAATGCATTTCAAACAGTTAGGGATATAGAGTCACTCTTACGACCTTCTTCGATAACATTTGCAGTTACTTCTCCCAGCAGTAGCCATGGTCCTTCAGAAACTACGGGCAATACGTTCCTGGTTTCTCTTTGTGCTCCCTCTGCCAAAAACTGCACTGTCTTAATAATTCTTCGCAGTTACACAGTTGACTGGTCTTTGTCATATAACATCACATCCGTAGCTGCTCTTTTGAAATTATCGTTATCACTTCTTTAATTTGGAGAAACTGTTAAAGACTGATATGTTTTATTTCAATATCTGATTTATGGTCTTTTTGTCCCATTACAATGGAACTAAATACCTGAATGTGAGGGAAGTGGGAGAAAGGGCCACATGAAGTGTACAGTAGTGTCACCCTTTTCTAAAACATCTTTTTCAGCATACTCATGTACCTAGACTTATACCTTTAATAACAAGCAACTGCACATCTAAATCAGTTCCTGTGAGGAGGTAAGTTTTGAAAAAAAATTTTTTTTTTACTATAGCTTTGATACTGCATTATGTTTAATCCTTAGTCTGGTGCAAAAATAGATTGTAGTTCATTCCTTGCCTCCCAAAGAATGTGATTTTTCTCATGTCTCAATGTAGAGGAATTGAGGTCATTTTTATGACTACCCATGCTTCTCAGTTTTATCATATTAAGCTTTGTTTTTTTGGGAGGACTGCTGGTTGCCTTCATTTTCAGAGTTGAAGTCTAGAATGAGGCCTGGGCTAGCGTCCTGCAATTGCCCCTGACTGATTATCCTACCTTGGGAGATTATTTAACTGCTCTGAACCTCAGTGCCTACGTATGTTAGTAGTGCTAATGTCTACACCAAAAACTATAAAGATGAAAGAGATACACAGGAGTAGAACTTAACCTGGTGTTCAGAACAGAGTAATAGCTTATTAGATCTGTCAGTCAGGCTCTTTCTCTATTTTTCACTCTCTCTGATAGCCACATTTTTTAAAAAAGAAAACATTATTTTTTAACTTATTACTTAAGTTTGCTATGGGACACATAGGCACACCAAAGAGACAGAGAGAGAGAAAGTGAGAAAGCAACCCACCAGGTCCAGGACTCAAACCCCAATTGACCATGTGGGAGTCCAGTGCTCCAACCATCACGCCACCTACTGGCCCTGATTCCTACATTTTTTAACATGATTATTATCATGATCAGTAATAGAGAAAGAAAAACAAGATTTGTGCATTTGATGTTTAATAAAATTAATAAATTCTTTTTCTTTTTAAATTTGATAAATGTGTTTATTTAAATACTTTGAATGTTAGGAAGAGGCCAAATAAGACATTCATTTCCTTTAAATGGTTCAAAGTTTTGGCACCAATTGTTGAGTCACTTAATTTTCGTGTTAGAAATTGGCAAAAAAGCAACCCATAGGTTATTTCTGGCTAATAGTTTCTTCTTGTACCGCCTACAAGCTGAGGATGTTTTCTTTTACATTTTAAAGGGTGGTTAACAAGGGATGGGAGGAGATGATTAATGTGAGACAGATTACATGTGGTTTGCAAAACCTAAATATTTTCTATCTTGCAGTTTACAAAAAAGATTTGCCAACCCCTGTGTTGCACTGAGGATAATAGTAATCGCAGAGATAGAAATGTGACCAAGACTAGGGAATCAGGAAATGGATCCTGAAATTGCCTTGAAGATGGGAAGCAATCTGGTAGTTAACAGTAGAGGAAGTACAGGGGGCACAACCGAGGCAGAGATGTAAAGTGATGTTGTATGCTACAGGCCCATCAGAAGGCCACGGAGGCCAGAGCACATGCTCAGTGGAAGTTCACTGGGATGGGGCATAGTCGTGGGACAGAGTGGGTTGAGGTCATAGTGTAGACAGCTTTGACTATCATGAAGAAGAATTATAACATTCATGGGGAGTAAGAATCTTTGACAACGGTTGATTTTTGGTAAGGAGGTCATGTTGTCCAGCCTAGTTTTTCTACTAGCTACTAACAGGATAGAAAAGGAACAGTGTAAAGCATTGATTTAACTAACAGAGATTGTTACAATTCATGAAAGATAGGCAGGATCTAAACTAAAGCTGTATTGATGGTAATCAGTGGAAGGAAGTTTTATCTAATTTTATCTAAGAAGTTCAAAATGTATTTTGTATATAGAAGTGAGACTTGATAAATGGATTGGACTTGAAATTGGATCTGGAAGAGGGAGGTGGTATTAAGTACTTCAGACTGTGAACTCTAGGGTCAGAAGGCCAAGGCTTAAGTGGCTGCAACAGCAGTAAAACACAATACTCTGCAAGGCTGACCTACTTGGAAAGTGTCCACGTTCATATCTGGAGACCTCCCTGAGTACATCGGGCATGTGCATGCCTATTAGGGTGATCTCCCATGTTTCTTGCCTATGGAAGGAAAGAATAAACAAGCTTTAAAAAATAATAAATAAAGAATGCCAGGGGTTAAGTTCCAGCTCTATTACTTTGGATAAGTTAACTTAATCTCCCTGTTTCTTTTTTCTAATTCATATGATATGGACTAAAATAGTGGATTTGAGAGGGAGAGGACTGTTTATTCCTTTGAGTTGACATTCATTGCCTTCATGGACATGTCCATAAGCAGGTTGGAGGTTTGATTTAACAGCTGAGGTGAAGAACCAATGCCACTGACATCGGACTTGAAGTATTTATGTGATAGAGCTAAGGATATGGGTGAAGTTGCCCAAATGAAAACACTACAGTAGAAAAGTGTGGCTGGCCCCATGGCCTAACGATTAAAGGAGCTGGATCTCACAAAGCCAACTGTGGGATTTGAATCACAGCCCATGTGGCTTGAAAAAAGCACACCAGGCACATATACATGCATGCCCCAAATCCTAACAGGATGGAGAAGTGGAGGAGAGGGGATCGTGATGTGACTCCACCCCATCGGGATGTACTCTCTCCCTTTCCCTCGCCCTCTGTCTCCTTTCCTCTGACACACACACATTCCGGCAAAAAGTTTAAAAGTAGTCTAAAATTGGTACCAATCAGATGAGCATTTGTTTAAGGGCTGATGGAGGAAAAATGTTAATAAGGAAAGAAAATCAGGACAGCACTATGTCATCAGATGCTGAGGAAGAAGGGGCACCTCAGATGAGACCGCTGAAGATAAGCTGTCCCATTGCACAGCAGTGATACGCCTCTCAGGAGAAGCCAGGTCCTGCCTGGTGACTGATGTTTGAACCCCTGGTCCAGTCCATCGGACACACACTGTGCATGTGCGCGCGTGCCCCGGACCTGATGGGCTGAAGGAAAGAGAAAATAAACAAAATTTGCTGAATTTTGTATCTGACAAAGCATCTTAAAATGTTAGGGAACTCTTAAGGTTTTCTTAGACTGTTTAGCATGGGGGTACTTGGGTCCTTTAAGTTAGTTAAGATTTTTTTTTTAAGATCTATTTATTTTATTTGTTAGTATTATTTTTTAATTTGACCATAGAGAGAGAGGGAAAGTGAGAAAGCAAGCTACCAGGTCTGAGACTTGAACCAGAGGTTAACCATGTGGGAGTCCAGTGCCTTCACCACCATGCCACCTGCTGGCCCCAAGTCAGTTAGTTGGTACGTTAAAATCATGTCTTATGCTTCAGTTCAGAAGGCACAGTGCAGTTTTATTGTTAAACAGTATGAATGGGGCCAGCAGGTGGCATGGTGGTTGAGGAGCTGGATTTCCACATGGCTGCCAACAGTTCAAGTCCCAGACCAAGCAGCTTGATTTCGCACTCTCTCTTTGTCTCTCTCTCTCTGGTGAGTGAGCATGCCCTATAGCATATAAAAATAATAATAATAAAAAATAAAGTTAAGTAAATCTTTATAAAAAGTATAAATGTATTTCACAATATAGCAGTTATTTATAATTTAACTTCTGTTTTTCAGGCGTTCATTTGAATTTTTAGACCTGCTGTTACAAGAGTGGCAGACTCATTCATTGGAAAGGTACGCATTGCCTCATTCTTGCTCCTTTCTCAGCTCCTTCTCCTCCCTTTGTTACCCGTTCTGTAGATGCTAGTGATACTGGTTTTACATTATTTCTCATTTTTCATTTAAGATTATTTGTACTGGTTTTCTTTTGAAGTTGTGGAGGCATATTCCCATTATTCATTGAACCTATGAATGGTAGCATTTTTTTTTGTGGGTTGGGTGAGGGTATCTTGAAATAGATTTGGGTTATCTGAGATATTCCAAATTGAATTTGGTAAAGTTTAAAAACATCTGGCACCAACAGATGGGATAGTAGTTAAAAGTCTGGAATCCCATGTGGTTAACTATGGTTTCAAGTCCTGGACCAGTGGCTTGACACTCCTAACGGCACGTGTGTACGCGCACTCAAAATCCCAAGAGGAGAGTGGAGGAAAAGGATTGCGGCGTGGCCATTGCTCCTGGGGATGATTTCTCACTTTATGTCTCTCTCTCTCTCTGTGACTCTGATGAGTGCACATCCTATAGCAAAAATCTAAAAAGAAAAATATCTCTACACAGGGAAATATTTTTTTAAGGCACAATCAGTCATGTAATGAATAATTTAAGACGGAAGCGATTTCCTTTTAGGGGAGCGAGATTTAACAAAGAGATGCTTTTTAGAACGTTTTTCCCCTTCAGATGTCAGATGTCATTGGTCAAGTGTATACTGGGTGTAGTCTGATATAACTCCGAGATGAAGGAGAGGAGAGTGAGGACAGCTAGTTGGTCGCTGGCTGTGTATTTTCAGGGCTGCGTTTCTCATTAATTTCAAGTGAGAAACTTTGGAAAGTACCTGCATTTACATTGAGTTCCTTGGTAATTTTTTATTTCCATGGGAATCCTTAATCTGTTCACAGCCCATTTTTTTAAAAAATAGGATTCGTTGGGCTAGCCCTGTAGTGAGTGCAGTGGTTGAGGGAGCTGGATTCTACATGCACAACCACGATTCAAATCTGAGCCCTGGCAGCTTGAAAAACAGTGCATGTGAGTGCATCCCCAAAATCCTGACAGGAAGGAGAAATCGAAGAGGAAAGATCGTGACTATGCCCCATTGAGGGGGAACACCTGTGTATGCTATCTCTGTCTGGCAAGTGCATGTACAATAAAAAAGAAACAGGGTTTGTTCTTTAATGTAGACATAATTCTTTTTTTTTTTTAAGAATTATTTAATTTTATTTTCTTATTTTTATTTGACCAGAGAGGGACAGAGAGAGAGAGAGAGAGAGAGAGAGAGAGAGAGAGAAAGCAAGCCACCAGGTCCAGGACTTGAACCACAGCTATGTGGGAGTCTAGCACCCTTAACCACCATGCCACCTGCCAGCCCCAGCGTAATATAATTCTAAGTCTTAAGTTCTACTGTTCAATTTGGTCATATAACCACATAGAGGTAGCTTTTTTTCCTAATACATTAAAAATTTTTAAGTACTGTATATTTCTTCATTATCTGTATTCCATATAAAAATTATTGTTTTCAGATTTAGTGATTGGATTGTCATAGGAGTGATGTATGGGGCAGATTAAGAGAACCCGTAGTCTTACATTTGTTCTTGTGCACTGATTACTTCTGCCCATTTGTGATTGATAGGTGGCATATAGGTAGGAATTATCATTTGTTGTGAAATACACAGCTTTATACATGAATCTAAAATATATTTATTTCATAGACATGCAGCTGTCTTGGTTGAAACTATTAAAAAGGGAATTCACGATGCCGATGCTGAGGCCAGAGTGGAGGCAAGAAAGTGAGTCTGTGACAGTTTAAACTTACTTTGGTTTTTTTTTTTTTAAAGTTGTATTGGGCGAATGAAAGTATCACAGGCGTCTCAAGTATTCTGCTTGACTAGCTCTTCAGTAAAATTGAGGTTGTCTCCATTAAATCTGTAGCAGTAAAGCTCTAACAGCCTGCTTCAAGTGGCCATTTTGTAATTGTCATTTTTCCTACTAGTCCACCACAACCTGCTCGTTTCCATTGTGACTTAAAAGATGCCATTTTGGGCCATGCATTGCATACCTGACAAGTGCTGCATGTAGCACTTGGCGTACATTATTTTCTAACTCTTAAGACGATCTTGCAAAAGTGTTGTTATCTCCACTGATGGCAACTGAAGTTTGGAGACTTGAGGCTTACTCAATGCCACAGAGACTGTAAGTTGCACAAATCTCTTTTGAACTGAGATTGCTTTTCTGAAAAGCCTGCAGGTTTTTCACTGGAACTTACTAAATTTAGAAAGTATCGAGTTGTTGAAAAGTCACAAGTATTTTTCTGTTTTTCTATCCAAAGATGCATCATGGCTTTTTCAATAACCCAGTACTTACCTGACATGCAGTGGATGTATTAAACACTTGTGGACTCTTCTCATCCTGCTTCAGTGTACACATTTCACTGTTAATGTCCAGATGTGTAAAGTCATCACCTCTCGTGCCTTGCTTTATTTTCCTCTTTTCTTTTACAGGACATATATGGGTCTTAGAAACCACTTTCCTGGTGAAGCCGAAACGTTGTATAATTCCCTCGAGCCCTCTTATCAGAAGAGTCTTCAAACTTACTTGAAGAGTTCTGGCAGTGTAGCCTCTCTTCCACAGTCAGACAGGTCCTCCTCTAGCTCACAAGAAAGTCTCAAGTAAGGTCATACAAATAATAATTACTGGTCTCTTTCTCTCCCTAACTGCCCAAGTTCCTCACGAAGTATCTGCTTGCCTTCACATAAAGCGTTGAAAGAACAGCCATACAAATGTAACTATTTTCCTTGGTCTTGTTGTCTCAAGGGTCAGATTACATGTCAGCATGACTTCTCTTTGGGTAAAGTGTTTAACGATTCATATTTTGTTTCTGTACAGTTGGTTGTCTGAAAATTTGATAACCACCAACAATACATATCTTTTTAATACTCCAAAAATAATTCACACAATAATAACCCATTTTCAAGGCATTGTAAGGGGAACAGTACTGGAAATTCAGAAGCTGTCTTCGTAGTTCTCATAAACAACCAGTTTCACTGTGTGACTGGTAAAAACTCCTCTGCGCTCCTTCCTAGACCCTCGCACAGTTGCACAGTGTAAGAATTCAGGAAATCCCTCAGAAGGGCAAAAAGAGCCAGTGCCCGACTTCTCTGTACAGTCGTCCCCTCTTATCTGTGGTTACTTCCTGTAGTTTCAGAGAACCTGTGGTCAGTAGCAGCCAGCGTTAAAATAGGTGATGTTTTGAGAGAGACCTCATTCACATTTTTATTACAATATACTTTGTAATTGTTCCATTTTTTTTTATTTTTTATTATTGTTATTATTGTTTTTAGTCTTAAAATGTGCTTAATTTATTGATCAAACTTTATCATAGGTATGTACTTACAGGAAAAAAACAAGTGTGTGCATATATACACTCACACACATCTTGACACATTTCTGTTGTTGGGAAGGAACATCTTGACACATTTCTACATAGAAAAATTGGGACTAGCAGATGGTATAATGGTTACATTGCTGGACTTCCATGTAATTGATCACAGTTTGAGTCCCAGACCCGGGCATGTGTGCACACGTGCCCAAAATCCCAACAGGAGAATGGAGAAGAAGGAATTGTGGCATGATCATCCCCCCAGGGGTTGATTTCTCACTTTCTGTCTGTCTCCCTGGCAAGTACCTGCGCCTTATAGCAAAATTCTCAAAAAAAAAAAAAAAAAAAAAAAAAGAAAAGAAAAGAAAGAGAGAGAGAAGGAGAAAGACAGCATGACAGTCCATACAGCCTAATACATGCTTGGTTCTGTGGCAGTCGCAGGCATCCACTGAAGAGGTGATCTTGGAGCGTGCTCCCACAGATAAGGGGGCTGTCCTGCAACTCTTCCCACCCCAGTGTTGGCTACCTCACACCCTCGCTGCTTTTGCAGCACTGACCCTATTTGCTGTCTCATTAGCCTGAGAGTTGTTCAAATCTCTGACGCGCTCTCTGCTTCCTAGTCGTGGCCCTCTTCCCATCGGTATGACCTCTGCGCCAAGATGTGCAGACTTCTCCAGGGAAGAGCAGCTCACAGAATGTCAGCTTGCTTCTCTGTAATTTTTTTCTCTTTAGGTCCTTGACCCACCCGCACAAGGATTGCTGGTTACTTTGGCAACTCTGATGTATGAGTCAAGCAGAGTGAGGCAAATAAGTACTTAGGGTACAAAATTTAAGGAGGCATTCATAAGGTTGTACAAACATACTTTCTACTAAAGTGCAGTTTCTGATACTTTTGCAGAATAAAAGTAGATATCTGATTATTAAAAAGATTGCTTGTAGCAGGACTAGCAGGTGGCGTGGTGGTTGAGGCACTGGACACTCCCTCATGGCCGACCATAGTTAAGTCCCAGACCTGGTTGCTTGTTTTCTCACTTACCCTCTTTCTCTCTCTCTGTCTCTCTCTGGTCATATTAAAAATAAATGAATGAATAAATAAATTGGAATAAATAATTCTTTAAAAACTTTCTTGTAGGAATAATGACTTATCTAAACTTCTATTTAATTTGAAATAAATCCCCCACCTCAAATGAGCTGTCTTTGCTTCTTTTTATCCTTTTTTGCTTTTGTTCCCTTTTTATTTACTATGCTCAGATTTTTTTTTTAAGAATTATTTTATTTAACTTTATTTATTTATTTTAATTTAACCAAAGAGGGACAGAGTGAGAGAGAGAGAGAAAGTGAGAAAGCAAGCTGCCAGGTCCAGAACTCGAACCACAGTCAGCCATGTGGGAGTCCAGCACCCTTAACCACCACACCACCTGCTGACCCCCTTAATGCTCAGAGTTTAAAGTGCATATGAATCATTTAAGATACTCTTCAGAATGCAGTCTAATTCCAGAGTTGGGGGTGGAGCCTGAGATTCTGCATTTTTTTTTTTAAACAAATTCCTACATGATGTCAGCGCTGTTTGACCGTGAACCATACCTTGAGTAGCAAGGGTTTAAAGAAGATATTTTATCTTACTCTAGTATAATATTGTTGAACAAGCATCTTTAAATTCTGTGAACTTAGGGAACGGTTATAAAAATAATACAGTGATGGTCTTGAGAACCATTATTAGAGCCAGTAGGTGGCATGGTGGTTGAGGTACTGGACTCCTACATTGTCAACTGTGGTTTGAGTCCTGGACCTGGCGGCTTGCTTTCCGCTTTCTCACTTTCTCTCTCTTTCTGTCCATCTCTGTCTCTCTCTGGTGAACTAGTAATTCTAATAATAATAATAAATAATTAAGGAAATAATTTCTTTTTAAAAAAGAACCACTACCAAATTTTACCATTTCATAATATAACTTAGAGAATAATTTTAAATAGCCTGTCATGACTCGTTTGGGGATTTTTACTTCTTTTTTTCCTTCTACCTTTAGAACTTACAGATATGCTTTCCAAATGCCCATTATATACTTAGATGTTTCCATCATTCATTTATTTTTAAGAGAGAGTTTTGCTTTAGGGCATGCACACTTAATAGAGACAGAGAGAAAGTGAGAAACCACTTTCCGGGGGAAGGCCATACCTCAGTCCCTTCTCCGTCGTTCTCCTCTTGGGATTTTGGGCATGTACACACACATGCCTGGCATGAATTTATAATCACCAGGTCTAGGACTTGAGTCACAGTCAGCCATGTGGGAGTCCAGTGCCTTCACCCCTGTGCCACCTGCTAGCCCCACCTAGATGTTTTATTCACCTGTGGGCTTTAGAGTACCATTGTAACTAAAGATGAATAAACAAAAAATGGTATTAAGGGAGATCGCAGGTTCTTAGAAATGTGTAGAGATGTTCTGGGAACATCATCCTCTAACCAGACTGTTGCTGTAGCGTCGTTCTTAGCCTCGTTGTTGTTGGCCGTACAGTAGCATTCAGTAGCAGCTCTGATAACTGCCTGACTTACCAGCAGCCACAGCCATTAAGACTCAGGTGGGAGACACGTTGGTTAGGCCGGTAATAACACTGCTTTTTCTTTTTAAATAATTTATCTCAAGATACAAGTGGTCGATACTCCTATTATTAAGTCTTCTATGGTGGGTATCATAATATATGCTGAGGTCCAGCATAAACTAAAACAGCCTGGTTTCCATCTCTGTAGCCTTTACAGGCTTTCTTCATTGCCACTCACTCATTTTTGCTTTGTAACCAATTGAGACACTGTAACTGCTATGTGATAACATGTTTGAGAACAGCTCTTCTGAAGTGATTTGTTAAAGGAAAGTTAAAAATAGAACTACTTCTCAAGTTTCCAGAGAACTAAGTGGTATTTCATTGTTGTCATCAGATTAATGATAAATTTAAGTCTTACTAAAAACATTTCTTTCTCCTTTGTAGTCGCCCTTTTTCTTCCAAATGGTCTACAGCAAACCCGTCAGCTGTGGCTGGGAGAGGTAATTATCTTTGTGTGTGTGTGTGTGTGTGTGTGTGTGTGTGTGTGTGAGTGAGTTTTTTGTTTGTTTGTTTTGTTTTGTTTTTGCTGTAGGGCACATGCACTTGCCAGAAAGATAGAGAGAAAGTAAGAAATCACCTCCCTGAGGGATGACCATGCTGCAGTCTCTTCCCCTCCATTTTCCTCTTGGGATTTTAGGCGTGCATGCACGTGCACCCTCATGTGAGTTTCAAGCTTCTGGGTCTGGGACTTGAACTGTAGTCAGCTATGTGGAAGTCCAGTGCCTCAACCAATGTACCGCCTGCTGGCCCCAGTAATTGTCCTTTTAACTAAAGGTTACAGCCTACTTTTTCTCTAAGGGATTAGCCTCTAATCTGTTCTGATGTGATCCATAGTGAGAAAATAATTTTACATGGTATCCACTACCACCATGTATACTATACCTTTGTGTGTGTTCTGGTTTATATATAATAATAAAAAAGTTCCATGAAGCAGTACTTATTCTCACTTGTGATGAACTGTGTTCTAGTTTGTTTCATATTTTTTCCAAGTCCTGTCATGATCTACTCATTTGATTCCACTATCAATAAATGGGTCATCACTCATAGTTTATAAACTTTCCTTTTTTAAAGTGGAAAAAGGAAAGGCCAGACCTTTAATGATTTAATTTGCATTGCCTAAAAGTATCCCTACTCCTAGACTAGTTTTTCT
The DNA here is from genome assembly GCF_000334495.1 of Tupaia belangeri chinensis. Taxonomy (NCBI): domain Eukaryota; kingdom Metazoa; phylum Chordata; class Mammalia; order Scandentia; family Tupaiidae; genus Tupaia; species Tupaia belangeri. The sequence continues at coordinate 523,382 of NW_006210004.1, read as the reverse complement.
TCTAGTAAGGAATAATAGTACTGCCATCAGTTTATCTTGTACAGTGCTTCATTTTCATAAATCAGTCATAAACATGGCTTCGTTTACAAAATAGTCCAATGGATTTTACAGTTAAAATGAGGTCCTTTTCCCAATCTTACAGCAAAGGAAAGTGTAGCAGAGAAATACTGAGAAAATGGCCCAAGAAGACTTAGTTGTACCAGAATTGACGCCAAGGCACTCTGGCTTTAAAATACTTCATAATACTGCTCATTTGCCCACTGCCTCCTTGTTGACCATTTGTCCTCATGGATTTGCTCATGATGGTATCAAGTGTATACATGTTTCATGCTGTCTCTAGTGATTTAAATAATACAGGTTACCTTTGCCTTGTCTTCCATAGTATCAGCAAGCAGTAGCAAAGCCGGTTCCCTTCCAGGAAGCCTGCAGCGTTCGCGGAGCGACATCGACGTGAATGCCGCCGCTGGTGCCAAGGCACATCATGCTGCGGGGCAGGCCGTGCGGAGTGGGCGCTTAGGTGCCGGAGCCCTGAATCCGGGTTCCTATGCCTCGCTAGGTAAGACGGTTAATCACAGGCAAGTGTGCAGGCTTCTCTCCCAGGTCTGAGTGAAGCTACAGTGATGTTTCTGAATTATACCTCTCATGTTTGCCAGTTAAGGATACTTTGTGTTTCAATACGACTCTATACTGGGGACACGGTTCTGAGACATTCTAGCTGCCTTGTTTCCATTTTCCTTCTTGTCCTCATCTTCTTCATCTTGATCAGAAATCCAGTTCTTACTATTGCCTGTTCAGTTTTCTAAACTATGCACTTTTGCCATTTTCAACCACTGGCTTCAGAAGGCGTTTGGAAGTTTGTTGGCCTTGTATCCTCCATTTCTGTTTTCTTCCTCTTATTTCTGTTCCTGTACCAAGAATTTAAAGCCTTTGGTAATCTGGGTGAACTACCAAGTCTAATCAAAGCATAAACATATTTCAAAAGCTATTAATGTTTAGGGTTTTGTTTGTTCATTTTATAAATTTTTACCTCTATCAAATTGAAAGTTGCAGGCTGACTATCTGTATTGCTTCTTATCTCTTCCTCCTACTTCATTTTTTTCTTTAGGTAGTATTGGTGGGACACTAAGTAAACAGATCTCTGGAACACAATAATAAATGTAGAGATTTTTAAGTGTAAATGTAGTATGGGATATAATGGACATAGCTACATTCAAAACCATGAAGAAAGGACACATTATGTAGTTAAATGGGGATTAGGCCATGGATTATAGTGTGATGTAAAATCAAGAACCATATAAAAATACATTCTAGATAACCAAAATGTTAAATGGGGATTAGGCCATGGATTATAGTGTGATGTAAAATTAAGTTAGAACCATATAAAAATACATTCTAGATAACCAAAATGTTAAACACATAAAGCAATGAACACATAATAGGTGAGTATTCATCTAATCTCAAATTGAGGAAAAAAATTCTTACACATGAATGCAGAGAAATCATGAGGGAAGAGTCAGAGGTTAAAATTGTCAAGTTTTTCAAATCTGTGAGAAACAAATGAGTTTGTTTTTGTAAAAACAAACAAAAATTCTACATATATCAAGAAAAACATATATCAGCATTGCCAATAAGTACCAGAACAGATGATGAACCTTAACTGCAATCAGTCTGAAGCAAATTGGAAGACCTATGCATATAACAAGAAAATAAAGATTAGTGCCCACCATCGACAAGAATTTTTTTTAAAGGATCTTATCAAGCAAGACCAGCAGGTAGCATAATGGTTCCGTCATTGGACTCCCACATGGCAAACTGCAGTTCAAGTCTCAGACCTGGTGGCTTGAAACTCACACTGGGTGAATGTGTGAGCATGCCCAATATCCTGAGAGGAGAAAGGATTGTGGCTTGGCTATCTCCCTTGAGGGGTGATTTCTTGCTTTCTGTCTTTCTGTTTCTCTCTGTCTTTCCAGCAAGCACACACACCCTATAGGAAAAAAAAATCTCTCTTTAAAAAAAATAAAACAGGGAACCAGCAGTTAACGTAATGGCTATGTCGCTGAACTCCCACATAGTTGACCACGGTTCACATCCTGGACCCGGTAGCTTAAAACTCATGCCGGGCGCTTGTGCGTGCGTGCCCAAGATCCCAAGAGGAGAATGGAGGAGAAGGGATTGCGGCGTGGCCATTCCCCCTGGGGGGTGATTTCCCACTTTCTGTCTCTCTGTCTCTCTCTGTCTGTCTGGCGAGCGCATGCGCCCTATAGTGAAAAAACTTCTCAAAAAAAAAAGAAAGAAAGAAAGAAATAATAAAATAAAACGAAAGACCTTATCCAGTGCTGATGTGAATTAATGATGGGGCACATTTTCTAAGTAAAACCCATGAGGCTTTTTTTTTTTTAAATGAAAGGAGGGAAGGGGAGAGGTAGGTAAGTGTTTGTTTGTTTGTTTGTTTGTTTTGAAAGCGTTTCCTATGTTGGGCTACTCTGTCCCAGCCTCCCAGTTAACTAGGACTATAGGTGCACGTCGCTGCACTTGTCCTGTTGCCAGGGAGCCAAACCTGAGGCATCCATGTGGCCTTAGCTTCATACGGTGGCTCCCAGCTGCATGCACCACCATGACTGGATCTCCCAAGAAGCCTTTTTAAATATTCGGAATTTATTTTTAAGTGTTGAGAAATTTGACCCAGTAACCGAATATTTACCTAATTATGTCTAAAAATAAAAAAAAATATTCATTGCATATATTTTTTTAATGTCAGAGAGCACACGCTCATTCAAGGGAGAAAGAGAGCAAGCGCCCCTCAACAGGGCCTGGCCATGCTGTGATCCTTTTCCCTCCGCTTCTCCATGCCCTCAGGATCTTGGATGCATACACACATCCAGTGTTTTTCTTAAGCTGCCAGGGCCTGGACTCGAGCCTAATCAGCCATGTGGAATCAGGCTTCCTTTGCACAGTACTTAACCATTGCACTACAGGGCGAGCTCTTTAAAATTTTAATAACAGATATCATGAAAGCTGACTTTAATATGTAGCAAATAGAAGTTAAATTATGGTATTCCCTTATATATACTGTGCAACCATTAATCATATTTTCGGTGACAGTCTCAAACAGATTACCAGTATATGGTAATGTCATCATTTTGTGTAAAAATTATGCACAAATGTAGGACTGAAGGGGTTTTACAAAGATGTTAACAATGAGTTGATTAGTACTTTAATTTTCAGGAAACTGTTCTGTTTAGAAATATTATGTTACCACTTCAGAGGAAGACTCCTCCATGACTCCTGAGAACTAGTGATTTCAGGGAAGAAAGAGAAATGAAGTTTTTCTACTGATAATTCAGCCTCCAGCCCACAAACTCAAGTGGTAGGGAGCCCCTCTAGCCTTCTCTCTGTCTCTGTCACTCTCTGACTTTGTCTCTGTCTTCTCATTTTTTTTGTAATTTTCCCTTTTAAAAATTTTTTTAAGGTAAAGTATTTTCTTGGCTTATCAGCCCTGCTAATAATCCCCTTTTCCTCTTCCACCCAGGAGAGGCAAGGGGCAGGCCTTCAGAAGAAGACTCCTCCATGGCTCCTGAGAACTAGTGATTTTGTGCAGCATGTTTCTTTTTTTTTTTTTTTAATAATTTTTTTCCTTCTTTTTTTCTCTGTTTCTTTGTTGTTGTTGTTTTTCTCTCTGTTTCCTTTTCTTTTTCTTTCCATCACTCTGCTTCTCAATCTCCACTCAATGTGTTTCTAGATGGATCTAAGGGAACCGTAGCCAAACATCCAAATACTATTAGAGTTAACATATTCCTCAATATCTCCTGAATCTACTGCACAAAGGGATAAAAACAGAATGACAAAGAGATTCCAGATCACCACCTCCTGCACGCTCCTGAACGCTCAGATTAAACCAGTAATTGGTAAGAAACACACCATCAGATGACTAGAAATCACCACAGGGCTACAAGAAATATGAGAAAGCAAGAAAATACCTCTCCTCCAAGGGAAAAGAATAACTCCTCTTCATCTACAGACAGTTCAGTGGAAATCATGGGAAAGTCTGATAAAGAATTTAGAATATTCATAATGGTGAAGCTAACAGAAATGGAAGAGAAGAGAGACCATGAACTACGGAAGAGGCAGTAGGAAAGAGCTGACGAATTCCAGGAGGTGAGGAAATTCTTACAAGATCTAAAAGAGGAATTACACACTTTAAAGATGTTAGAGATGAAGGCTATAATACAGGAAGTCAAAATCTCCCTGGAAAGTATTAAAAGCAGACTAGATCATACAGAAAATCAAATCTCAGACATAGAAGAGAAAATTGCTGGCCTAGAAAAATCCTGAGAAATTGCTCCCCAAAATGAGAATAATATATGAGAAATACTAGATACCATCAGACATCCAGATAATTGGTATCCCAGAGGGCAAAGAGACTCATAAGGACATTGATAAGTCTATTCCATGAAATCCTGCAAGAAAACATTCCAAACCTAGAGAGGCATGCAAAGATCTAGTCCCAAGAAATACAAAGAACCCCAAATAGAATCAACCCAAGAAGATCTCCAAGACACATTAGAGCCAGATTGACCAAAACCACAGACAAAGACAAGACATTAAGATTGGCAAGAGAGAAACTGCAAATTACCTACAAAGGGTATCCCATCAGACTAACAGCAGACCTCTCATTGGAAACAATGCGAGCGAGGAAAGAATAGGAAAATATATTCAAAGTGTTAAGGGAAAAGCAGTTTCAACCAAGAATACTGTACCCAGCTAGATTATCCTTCCTATGGGAAGAAAAGACAAGAACATTCTCAGATAAGAATTTACCAGCACCAGACTAGCTCTCCAAGAAGTTCTCAAGGGAGTGCTATACCAGGAAAATTAAGTATAGACACATAGAAATGAGAGTTCACAAACTAAGAAAATGGCCAATTTAATGGTAGGGACAAGTATGGAGTTGAATATTACATCCCAGAATTTAATTGTGAAGAATGAACCACAACAGAAGATAAAGTACATGAGACTGAACTGCTAAAATAGCATTCTGTGACTTTTGACTAAAATATTGCGGATTTTCTTCTAGGCTTTGTTTTCTAGTTTTAAGAATTTTTGTCCTGTCTTGAACTATCGATAGGTTCATGTACCTACTATTTGAATAGAATCCTAACCTGTTTCTTGGATTTAAGTTTTAAGCAAAGTTCCTTAGCATTTCTTTGATTTATTAAAGTTAAAACTGCTTTTCTTGAAATTAATTACCAGCTGAACTTGCTATTGAAAGTTAGATTATTTAAGAAATTGTGTGATCAGTAAAATGTAGGGGAAAAAGGAATGGTAAGCTTTGTAGACACCAGAGATAGTGTGACAGGAGGGTGGGAAAGGGCAGAGGGTCAGAAATAGGGGTAAAATATTGATGATAACCTGCATGATTAAGCCACTATGCAGTGCATGCTGGATGGGAAATCACATTTTGTATGCAGTGACGATGCCTAGGGAATGAATTTAAATTAATTTTTTAAAAATGTCACAGAAAAAAATTAATTAACTAGTGAATTTAAAAAAATAAAATAAGTTACTAGGCCAACAGGCGGTGCAGAAGTTAAGTTGGCTGGATCTTACATGACCAGCTGTTCTGTTTGATTCCTGAACCCAGCAGCTTCAAAAGCACGCTGGGCACATGTGCATATGTGCCCCAAATCCATGGGTCCAGCAAGTGGTGTGGTGGTTAAGGTTCTGGACTCCCACATTGCTGACCATGGTTCAAATTCCAGACCCAGTGCCTTGAAACTCACCTCATGTCAGGCATGTGTGCATTTGTGCCCAGAATCCTGAAAGGAGAGTGGAAGAGAAAGGTTTGCAGCATGGCCACCCACCCTGAGGGGTGATTTCTCACTTTTTCTCTCTCCATCTTTCTCTGTCTCTGCGAGCACATGTACCTTATAGCAAAAATCTCTCCCCCAGCAAAACAAAACAATACAAAAACAAACAAAAACAAAATTCTGAGAAGGGATTTCAGTGAGGCCGTTCTCCCTGGGGGGATACTTTCTCATGTCTCCTTTCTCTGTCTCTCTCTTTCTCTCCCTCTCCTCACCTAGAGAACATGCCCTATAGTAACACTTAAAAAGGAAAAAAAAGAAATGAAATCCTGTACCCATTAGCAATTACTATGTATTTCCTCCCTCGTTAATTATTTTAAATATTTAATTCATGGCCATGTTCCTATGAAAAGTGTGGGAATTCCCATCGAGGAATAGAGGAGTATCGTAGCCTGAGTTCTCCGTGGTTGTGGAAGGCACACATTTCACTAAGGTAGGAGGGAAGGAAATGAAGGACATGGTAGATTTAAATAGGATATATTTGGGGAGCAGACACTGAAAAGCAAGTGATTAGGGAGTCTGTTGTTACTGTCGTCTGCCTGAGAAATCAAAGTCCGGAGGTGAATTGAAGCCACTGAGGTGTACAAGGAGGAGGACACTCTCCGTGACCTCCCACACAGTTGGGGGTTCGCTCGTGGCTGAGGGTTTCTAGAGCAGAAGGGTATGCAGCAGGATCAGTGAAAGAGAAAGATCGTGAGGTCATCTGGACAAGTGTCAGCACAGACTTCTAGAGCTGTCCCTCCAGAGGTGAGGTTGAGGGACTGCTCCCTCCTACCCGCAGCCGTGGAGTGCAGTCCCATGTGCCCAGGGAAGCTCGCTTAAGTCTAAGAGTCCAAAGTGAGGGTGGACTTGGGGAGCAGTCAGAGAGCCGCTCTGCTGGACATGACTCTCCAGTTACCTGAATTCCAGGCTGCCAGAAAGAAAGCAGGGTGCACCTTAAATCACATTGTTTGCAGAATCAGTTGAGGCTAACTGGTGAAACAGAGTTCAGTGTCCCGTCCCCCCCCCACACACACACATATACACAAACACTTAACCTCATCCATAAGTAGGGCACATCCAACACTAAGTTACCAGAAGCCAGCCCGTCAGGTAGCCCCTT
>NW_006210004.1:502818-516154 GCF_000334495.1 Tupaia belangeri chinensis | reverse complement strand
AACCTCCTCCTGCTTTGTTAACTCCTGCACAGGCACTGAGAGGCCAAGTCTGACCCCAGTTCCTCACAGTGCCAGTACGTGTGACTTCATGGTTATGTAATTGTAATTTTCTCTATTTCAAGTAATGGAGTAGAAAAAGTGAGTTGTTAGATTTATCCAGATGTGAGGTTTTGTAATGGCTGAATGTTCTAAGGAAGGAAGGGGATGAGAAAGCCACAAGGTACTAAGTAGAGGCTAATAACGGTGGAGCTAAGGTGTGATGCTTTGGGGTACGGTCATCCCCCCTTATCCCAAGACCCCCAGTGGATACCTGAAACTGTGGATAGTACTGAGCATTGTATGTACTATGCTTTTTTATATAGAATACACCTATGATTAAGTTTAACATAATTTAAGTTTAGCATAATTATAGTAATATATTGTAATAAAAGTTATGTGAATTTGATCTCTTTCTCTCAAAACATCATGTTGTATTTTACTCATCCATTTTCAAATCACAATTGACCACGAAAAACTGAAAACACGGAGAGCGAGACTGTGGGAAGGGAGGCTGCTGTGTATTACAGGCTAGAGCGGGAAGAAGCAGGGCAAGGTGCCTGGGAGAAACTCGGGAGTCCACAGCCGGGATTTGCCTGCTGGGGCAGAGGTCTAAGATTGGGACAGCAGCCTCACTCCTTTTTCTGTCTCTAGGTAGTTAAAATCAGACTCGTTATTTTTAAAAAATGCTTCACTTTGTATATTAGGTATCATCTTTATTTCACAAAAGGGACTTAATCTTATTTCATCTCTAAGTATGTTGTAATTAAAAACAAGCTTGTCTGTGGTATCAATTCTGCCTTCTTAAAAAGTATTTTCTGGGAATTATAAAATCATTTCTTAATATACTAAGTTTTCCTCTGTTCTTTGCTTGCTCTTTCATCAAAGAGGATACTTCTGACAAGATGGATGGTAAGAACTTCCCTTTCTAATTCTACTAAAGAATTTTATGACTCTAGTATTCTGTATAATATCCTTGCTCATTCTTCTCTTAACTTCTAAAAATACACTACTTCTTCAGCAATAATCATGTGACAAATGGATGCATAATACTCTGATTGAATTTGGCGTTAGATATATCCATTTTTGGGTTTCCCAATTTACTAAAATACTAGGTTACTGTGTATTGTAATTTATATCAAATAAATATTAAGCTTTTTTAACCTGTGCTCTTAGAAGTATGCTTCTAAATATTTTTGAGTTAAGTCTTCCTCTAAATATCAGAGAATTGGAAAGGAATCTCATAAGTCATTTGATTTCAGCTCTTTACTGAGTGATAGACAGCTGCTATTTTCACAAGTTAAGATGTTGTCTTTTTAAGAGTCAATTTTAAACTAACATGTAATCAAAACTGAACTTACTGTAAGCCTTGCCTTCTTAATTTCAATATTCACATGGTTACAGTTTATCTGTAGTTGCTTGGTTGAATAACAACCCTGTGTATTTTTTTTGTCTGATACTAGACAGCATGTTCAAACCTTACCTTTACTTCATCAGATACTGTAATGTTATCAAGGAGCTTGAACTTTGTAAAAGAATTTCTACTAAGATACTAAATCTGTAAGTCCCATTATGAGATCTAGGAGAAATGGAGATACTTTTTTTTGTCAATTATTATTACATAAGCTCTGAAAATTTATCTAATACATTTCACTTTAGTAAAGGGGATATTTATTTAATTGTGGGTGGGGACATGAATATTGATTCATCTCTGTTTTTCTGTATGATTAAAGTAGTTTATAATTTTAAATTATTGACTGAAGTAACAGCCCATCAAGATATGGTTTATATACGTCAGGTCCTTAAGTAGCCCTTATAATATTGATATTCTGGGTTCTTTAAAAACTAAGTTTCAGAACATCCAGATCAGAATATTTTCTTGTTTGGGTCAGTAACGTCAACCTATTTAAGATTTGCATTGGGCCATTTTTTATCGATCTCATTGACAGCTTAGGGAGTTCATGTATATTTTGGCTAAACAGCTCATGAATTGGATTACTAGGTCTTTGGCTTTGTCGAGGCTGTAGTGAGAATACCAGGCAGATGCAGAGCGAGGTCTTAGAGTTGTTTGATTTCCATGTTCATCAGTCACATTTTTCTGGTTCTTTTATGGGCTGCCTTTTGAAAACGTGCAGAATGTATTTCTCCTCTGGAGGAGTCTTGCAAATCTTTATTTGCAAAGAAGAATAATTACAGATGTACATCTTAAGTAATTAATTTCTCTAACTTTTTTCATCATTTTAAATTTTAAGAATGAGATAGGTCACAGTGTTCTTCACAGGGTTTTTGCCATTTTCAGTTGTCTGTTTCAAGTTTTTTGTGTGTGCTGTGAATCCTCAGGTGACCTCAAATTTTGTATTTCTCAACATGAACCTTTTCAAAGTTAATTTAAGGCTATCAGACTAAAAATTGTTTTTTATTTTCACCTTTGCATTTTAGTCTCGGGTGGGGGTTACAAGGTAGGTCTTAATATCAGCATTGGCAGAATTTGTTGAAATACTGTTTTATTTCTCTTATTTAGGAACAGCATCTGAAGATGGTAAGAAATATTTTGCTAGTAAATCAAATACCTCTGAATTAACGATTTTCATTGGTAGGGATTACATATTAAAACTAAGTAGGCTGACTTCTTTGCACATCTTTATAATTTGCCAGCTTTGTAGCTATATTTTTTTTTATGTTTGGTTACATTGTAATATGTGTGAATTTTTTGTTTTTAATTCTTCATCATCCTAAGTTTTGTTTTGTATATTGGATCATCTCATGCTGGAAAAATATAAATTGCTTAACATGTTTAATAATATCTAGTATAAAGTTAGCACATAATATCACATTTTCCAGTAATGAATATTAATGCTTTTCTTTTTCATGTTTTTTGTTTTTAAACATATGCCAGTTCATTTATACTTTGGGGGAGCATGTGCCATTGTTTTATCAGTGGAGTTTAAATATTATTGGTATTTGGGGCCGACAAGTGGCATGGTAGTTAAAGGTGCTGGATTCCCACATAGCAAACTGCAGTTCGAGTCCTAGACCTGACCTATTAGCTTGCTTTCTTTCTCTCTCTGTCTCTCTCTCTCTTTCTCATTATGTCCCTCCTGGTCAAATTAAAATAAATGAATACGGTTAAATAAAATAATTCTTTAAAAATTAAAAAAATTTATTGGTGTTTATATGCATTTATTTAGTTGTCTTCTGAATTTATATTTTATTTTTGAATCAGTGACTAGGTAATTGGTCATCAGTTCAAACTGAACTTGAGATTACAACAAAATTACTATATATATATATATTTTACCAAATTAGTTCACCTTAAAAATAATTATTCATTGCTTTGAATTTGTGGAAAGAAAATGAATCCTGTTTTTGTATTTTTAATTCTTGGAGACTATCTTATTAAAGCCTCTGATATGAAGCACATTTTTTTAATTCTAAGTTTTACATGGATGACATTTTCTTGTGATATAACACCAAATAGATTTAAATCTTTTTCCCCCTTTGATCTCATATTTATTCTGATATATTCAAAAATAGTTGTATATTTTAAGTTTTCAGAGTGCTCCATAAAAACATTATTACTCACACTGTGACATTTATCATTTAAAATATTAGTATCATAATACTTAACATATCCTAACTCCTTTGTTATATAAAGTATAGATAAATTCTCCAATTCAAAAATAATAATTTAGGGACCAGCAGTTGGCGTAATGGCTATGTTGCTGGACTCCCATGTAGTCGACTGCGGTTCGAGTCCCGGACCCGGTGTCTAAACTCACACCAGGCGCAAGTGCATGCGTGCCCAAGATCCTGAGAGGAGGATGGAGGAGAAGGGATTGCAGCATGGCCATCCCCCCAGGGGGGTGATTTCTCGCTTTCTGTCTCTCTGTCTCTCTCTTTGTGGTGAGCTTATGCACCCGATAGCAAAAACCTCTCCAAATAATAATAATAATTTAGTCTTTTTACTGTACTTTTTAGTGAAAAGAACATTGTGTTCTAGTGAAAACAGACTGTGAAAAAACAAAGAGGCCTGAACTCTGGGCTCCTTAGGGGCCTTGAAGTTGATAGAATGCTAGGACGCTACCATTTATACTTTTGGCGTTGCCTCTGTTTTATTCCTGGTTCTTCTCTCTTATCTTTCCTCATTCATTTCTAAATTTTATAGTTTCTTCTTACTCTGTATTTTTTTCCCAGTTAATACGTCTAAATTAGACTAGTCTGTATTTTTATATACACCCTTCAGATTGTGCCTTCATCTGCAAAAGGCCCTCCTTTTTAAGTGTGTGGTAGTTATTGGTTCAGAGTTGGTAGTGGTTGAGACTATTGCTTGAAAACACCAGCATACCTGCTAATAATATATTCTATTCCTTGTTTTTAATTAATGTCAGCTCCCTTAAGCACTTTGCTAAATATGTCTTATTTGGTTCAAGAGCTCTAAAAATGGGAAGAATATGAGTTAGTTTTGTTGAAGGAGATAAAGTAGTCTTAGAAGAGAAAGGAGTATAGCTACAAGATAGAGAAAGAAATATATTGAGAAAAATACCAACTCATATTTATTTCCTCAAATGATTTTATAAATGCAAGGAGTTGGTTGGCAGAAGAGAGCAGTAAGCATGAAATATGAAATAAAAGATGAAATATTTTGCCCAATTTCTCTTGCTTCAAATCCCTTTAGAAGTACATTTTCAGGGGCCAGCAGATAGTGTAATGGTTATGTCGCTGGACTCCCACATAGTCATCCTCAGTTCAAGTCACAGGTTTGATGGCTTAAAACTCACACTGGGCGCCTGTGTGGGTGCCCAAAGTCCTGAGAGGAGAATGGAAAAGAAGGGATTGCGGAGTGGTCTTCCCCCCTGGGAGTGATTTTTCACTTTCTATTTCTCTGTCTCTGTGTCTCTGGTGAGCACATGCGCCCTATTGCAAAAATCTCTCTCTTAAACAAAAAGGACATTTTCAGTCAAGAAGATTTGTCTGGGTCATTGTTTCTGAAATTTAGGTTAATATTTAACATAACTACTATGGAAACTAATATTTTAGAATTGAAACTACCAATTAAGAAACAAGTGGCCTGGAACCAGTAGTTAGCATAATGGCTATGTCGCTGGACTCCCATGTAGTTGACTATGGTTCAAGTCCCGGACCTGCTGGCTTAAAACTCATGCCGGGTGTGTGTGTGTGTGCGTGCGTGCCCAAGATCCCAAGAGGAGAATGGAGGAGAAGGGATTGCAGCGTGGTCATCCCCCCAGGGGGTGATTTCTCGCTTTCTGTCTCTGTCTCTCTTGGTCTTGCAAGCACATGCACCATATAGCAAAAAAAGCCTCTCAAAAAAAAAAAAAAAAGAAGAAGAAGAAACAAGTGGCCTGCTAGTTATAACTACTGGACTGATATTATGAAACCAAGAATGGAAATCTTTAGTTTGACTTTATGCTTACAATTGAAGGAAAGTGAGCTTACAGTGCGACACATAAAAAAAAGGTACAGCCGTGCAAGGGTTTGGTCAGCAGTAGACAGCACATGTGTTGGTGGTCCCATAAGAAGCATATTGGCTATATATAGATACCCTAGGTGTGTCACTTTCTCAGTTGGTGTAAGTGCACTCTGGGATACACGTGCAGTGACAGGATCACCTGGTGATGAATTTCTCAAAACACAGCCCCATCGTTGACCAATGCATGGCTGTATTTTTTAAATTTTAAGAGAAATATGACCTGTCAGGAATGGTTACATTATTTTAGAATTTAAAAATACTTAAAAATAGATCTTTTTTTTTTCTCCCTCGTTACTAAATATTATTATCAAAATGGCTGATTCTGTAAAATATTTTTCTCCTCAGGTCGCGTGAGAGCAAAGCTTTCAGCACCACTTTCTGGCATGGGAAATGCCAAGACAGATTCTAGAGGGAGGAGTCGCACAAAGATGGTGTCTCAGTCACAGCGTATGTATCGCCTCTCGGTCTTCCTGTCTGTCAGAACGTTAGGATAAGTGTGTTCCTTGTATATCACTGTATTAGGAGATTGACCAGTGGATGAAGACAAAGCTAACTTCAAAAAAAGACAAGCCACATACTGAGTTCTTGTTCTGTACTTTAGGTTCATCATCACCTGACAAAAATGAAGGTATTTTTTTCAGTGTTTTGGGTCAGTTGTGCATGTTTTGGAACTTTTTGAGTGGGTGTTGTCTTGTCTTTGGTGTGTATTAGGGCTGCATCATTAATATCTGCCACTTAGAAAGAAAAACTTCATCTGCCGTACAAACGTTTGCATGGAGATATTTAAATAGCACAAATCCTTAGCATTAAGTTTTTCACATTCTCTTCAGAAACTTGCAAATGTAGAAAATTGCACCTTTTAGAGACAAAATAATTGCCATATATTACTATCAAAATCTGGTTGCCTCTAGCTAATATTGCTTAAGGACAGATATAGGGTATATTCTTATTATTCCCTAGAATCTACTAGAATACCTTCATGCATTTCAGGAAGGCTGTGAGGAAACACGACCCGTTCTATTACATGTCTTGTTAAAACAGTTTCTTCCCATTCTTTCTTTAACAAGAGATTCTTCACAAGTACTTAACTCTCAAACCAGGATATTTTTCTTGAGAAGTAATCATTGGGGTTATTGGCTACCTTGGAAAGAAATGGAATTAACTGTCTTCCACTATTATTTAAATGATTTATTGGATCATGAATATCCTGTTAGTTTTATGACCTGATTCCCAAATCTCGAAATCAAAGGAAAAAACTGCTTGGAGAAAAAGCCCTAAAAATAAGCAAAAACGCTCAGTATTGCGTATTGAGGATTACTTATAAATAGGAAAAAGAACAAATAACCTTTACTCAGGGGCTTTTCTCTCAACCAAATCAAGAGTAGATTGTATTGTATTCTTCCCTAATCTCGTTTATTTCTGAGGTGATTTTTAGAGGACCTTAACCTTCACCAGTGTAGCACGGTACTTGGGAGTCTTTCTCCTTCATATGTGCTGCCCAGGCTAGTATCCTCATCGCCGGGAGCTATTTACAAATGCACACTCTCCTCTGCCATCCCAGAAGTACTGAATCTGACCCTTAACAAGATTACCGAGTGATTCCTACCACAACAAAGTTTAACAAGTACTAAAAAGGAAAGAAAGAAAGAGGGGACCAGTGGGTGGTGTAGAGTTTGAGGCACTGCATCCCATGTGACTGGCTGCACGATTCAAGTCCCAGACCCGACAGCTTGAAAATCAAACAGGCACATATGTGTGCATGCTGAAATTCCCGAGAGGAGACTGGAAAAGAAGGGATTGCTGTGTGACCATCCTCTTGGGGAGTGATCTCTCACTTCCCCTGCTCCCTTCTATCCCTGTCTGGTGATTACATGCACCCTGTAGCAAAAAAAATAAAATAAAATAAAATAAAATAAAGTATAGGAAGTAATGATTTAGATCTGGAGCCATGCTGCCCAGGTTTGAATCCTAGCTCTTCTGGGTTATTTAAAGTTACTGTACTTATATATAGTCATTATAACATAATGGGGATAATAGCATCTACCTCATGAAATCGCTCTGAGGATTTTTTTTTTTTTAATTGCCAGGTAGCACACACACTCACCAGAGAGAGAGAAATAGAAAGAGGGAGAAAAGATCACCCAACGGGTTGTGATCCACCACAATCCCTTCTCTATGTCTCCTATCCTCTTGGGTTTATGGGCACACACATACGTGTACCTGACATGGTTTTACTCAGGCTGCTGGGCTGGGATTCAAACTGATCAGCCATGCAGGATCAACTCTTTTAGACACTAGGCCAGGAAGCCAGCCTGCTGTAATATTTTTAATATACGTAAAACAGTGCCTGGCCTAGAGTAAGCACTATATACATTAGCTGGTAAAATTGTCCTCATTATTGTTCCTAATCAAACATCTGCTGAATTTTGTACTGCTGTTGTGTACTCCCACACCTTGTTGTTTTCATCACATTCAGGAAGCAGAAATAAATAATGGTGAAGTTTGGAAATTCAGAGCATAAATGAAAATAAAGATGACAACCAGAAACTGTCCCTGTCCAGGTTCTAAAGTATAAAACTTAACTGTGAGGTGTTCATTCCCTTACAATATTAAATCTGACCTCTGGAACACATTTTCTAAGTGCTATTTTGCTTTTGTTTTATATTACAGGGACCTCTTTTTTAGGTACATGATAATTAAAGATCACTTCACTAGAACATAGAATGATTTTGTGTTTGGTTTTTCATGTGAAACCCATCCACAATACTACACATCCTCTTCTGAGTATGAGAACACAATCAGGTTTTTAGGTCTAGTAGGACTTTTAAGATCAGAAGACTTTCCCACTATAAAATCACTTAGTGTTTGGGTCACATCGGAGGGGTTCTGTTTGTTTGCTTGCCTATTTATTTTTAACAATTATATGTTCCATCCAAATTATTTTGTAAAAAACATGTAATTTGTATGCAAGTTTCTTTACAACATATCTGCACAGAAATATTACTGATTTCCATCTTCACTTTGTTGTAAAGTAAGTCATTAGGGTTTGCATGGTCTTTCCATATTTTTGTATCACCATTTAGGAAAAAAAAATCTCTTGGATCAAAGCAGGTGTGTTCTGGTATCTAACCAAAATAAAGAGAAGACCCAGTGGAGAGACTTGCAGATTTATATTTATGAAAGAATTGTGTCTCTGTTTTTGTTGGTAGTGACTGGTTATGTACAAGTGATTGTACAGCCTGTCAAAAACTTCGTCTCCCCTCCTCCCAATTTTTGGGTTTTTTCCCTGTATGTCTTAAGAAAGATGAAATTCGTAGCTTTTTCATGTAATTTTTCTTCAGCTCTAAGAAGAAAGCTATGTGTGGTTTTAAATTAAATGTTTAAACAGGAAAAACTTAAACATTTAATTATGTAGATTTTATAAATAGTAGAAAAGCTGAAGAATTTACATTTACTTTTACAACTTCATTTCATCTGCTTTGTACATGAGTGTCTGGTTTCAGTTTATCAGCTATAAAAGCTACTAAATGTACTGCTTTTGTTACAGACATCTGTGCTTTTGAGATTTTTTAAAGTTTGCTTTTTTTGCTTCAGGTTTTTTTGTTGTGTAAGAATTGACAAAAGCTTTCTTATTTCCATCTGCCATCCATTTAAAAACTGCTCCTTCCCTCTTCATGGATTATAACCCTTACCCTAATTCTGCCTTTACACTTGTTCAGGATCACAATCTGCTAATACCATTGGTGGTAAGAATCTATAGACTTTGTGTATGCATCTCTTGTTTGATCACCTATTTTCATTACCAAGAATGGGTTCTATTCAGCAGAAAGTTTAAACATATAGTATTTCATCCTTCTGCATTCCTATTGGAGCAAAAATTGTCGATTACGGTTTTTCTTGGACTTATCCCTATTTTATGACCAACACCCTAAATTTTTAATAAGTATCCACATTGACTCCATGGGTATAAACATCCAAAAGAAAAGAAACCTTAGTAATGCTTTGGAATGCCATGAAAAATACTAAATACTAGTTTGAAAACTTGAGGCAATGCAGGAGAAAATAGTTATCTCTGTAATTTCAAGTTTTTAAATTAGAGTGCTTTCTGGTGGCGTGCTATTCCCTGGGTATTTCATGCTCTTTTTCATCAACTTTGTGGTTTTTTTCTTAAAAAAATAATTAGCCTTTGTGCCTCTTTGCTGAGGAAAGAACCTTGGTATTTTCTTCTAAGTATAAATAATTTCAAAATGAAGTGAGGTGCTGGAATTATCACACTTTTGGGGGAGATCAGAAGGTATTTGAGAAGAAAGGGTAATGATTAGAGCAAAATGGGCACCACTGATTTCATTTCCTAATAGAGGGTAGAAATGGATTTACACATAGAGAATAAACTTGCCTAAGTTGGATACATTCAATAAATCTAGAAAGAGCAGTTACCCTACTTGTAACTGTTTATTTCCTATCTGCTGAATAGACCCACATTTCAAGGAATTCTCCAGTATCTCCTACAAGTCCCTCTACCCCACCCAACCCCAAGTGCACATTGGTTTAACAGCACCGTATTGTATGTGCTCAGTCCATTATTTGTACTTTTAATACTGTTGCGAGTTCGCCCATCAAATACTCCATTGGCCTACCGTGCATTGTGAGTTTGTGGCATGTTGGGTGTTTGGATGTTTTGGTGTGTATGTTTAGTTTAGACCCTGCATGGAGCAAATAGGTACTTTATAAGTATCTTTAAGGTTATAACTTAAACCAGTTTTAAAGATTCTTCACCTAAAACATGAAACAATAAAAGGAGCTTTCTTTCTATTTTTAGTTTTTGGTTTTGTTTTTTAATTTTTAAATTTTTTGCTCTAAGGCACGTGCGCCCAGCAGAGAGAGACAGAAAGAAAGTGAGAAATCACCCCCCGGAACGGGGGATGGCCATGCCACAGTCCCTTCTTATCCAGTCTCATCAGGATTTGGGGTATACACACACATGCACGCGCTCATGCACAAGTGCCCTGTGTGATTTTTCAGGCCACTGGCCCAGGACTCCAACCGCATAGCCAGCTCTGCGAAGTCCAGCGCTTTAACCTCCACGCCACTTGCCGGCCCACAAGCTGTTATTGAAAAGTAGTCTTGAATTCATTTCCCTACCATAGTTTGGAATTCCTTCTACTCAAATATTAAATTGTTAATTTCATTGGAAACACTGCTTTGTTTTATAATATTTCCATCGCCAGTGGAAGACAAAGTTTTTTGGGGATTTTTGCACTGTTAAATTTGAGGAATTAAACAGGAGTACAAATTAAACTCAGGAAGACCACAGCAAGAAGACCGTAACTAGAGTCAGCAACAGATGGACCATTTCCAGCCTGCCTTCATTAATGGATTCTTTGGACTACATAATATGACAAAAATCAGAAATTTTGAAGTTTTCATTTTTAAAAAACCCCCAAGACCTGGCCAGTGTTAATTCAAGACAGCTGGCTCAACCTCTGTCTTGATCATAGACACAACCCCCGTGGTCACAGCCCTGCCCTCAGCACTCCTCCCTCCTTCCCATCCTGTACTTGTCCGCATTGACAGAGTCTTTAATCTTCGCTTTGTGGAAGTGAAACGTGATTGGGTAAGACTGTATGGCTGCGTGAGCAGTGACTCTTAATGGGGAGGGGAAGCAGTGCCCTATGTAGGGATCACTTTTCCTGAAGAGTTATTTCAATGTAAACTTAACTTTTCTCTAGAATCTAGAGTTAGATTATGTCTTGGAGTTACCTAGACTGTTTTCGTATTCAATATACACACAAAATATGTTAGTTGACCAAGAATTTATTTCCTTAACAGTTAACCTACGTGTTTCTAGTTTAAAATTATGTTTTAAATTTTAAAAAATTTGCGCCTGTCTCTGAGAACGTTTTGTCCAGTTCCTTCTCGCTATCTCTTTGATTACATTTCCTCTTTCCAAGACTGAATGGGGAAATGTCCTGACTTCTTTGACATTTGTCCGTTAGTTCTATTCTACCCTTAGTCCTTCTGCATACCAGAATGTGGCCACCCAAGAGCCCATTGCTATTTCAAAGACAAACAGCAGAAAAGCAATCTTCTTTTTCAGCTGGCCCAGTGTTTTGTCAACATTTAAATTTTAATTCTGTAAAGTTTTTTTAAGAATTATTTTATTTAACTTTAATTAATTAGCTAATTAATTTTGGCCAGAGAGGGATTGGAGGGGCAAGCTGCCAGGTCCGAGATTTGAACCACAGTCGGCCATGTGGGAGTCCCGCACCCTCAACTACCACGCCACCTGCCGGCCCCAAGATTTTAAATATACCTAATAACAAGATAACTTTAGCCATACAGAGTCATATCAGCAGGCAGACTCTTTTAAAAGGAGGAAAATTATCATTATATATTCTTAAAAGCAGTAATAGTATTAAGGTTTCTTCTTTTTAAATACAGCTTTTTCAGACAGAGCTTTTTGGCCATATAAATCGTATTGTCAGACGAGTGATTTCTTTGGCAATCTTTTATAAAAATTGTGTTAAAAATATCACGATAGTGTTGCCCTTATACCCCCAACTGAAAATATATTTTAGGTGATTCACTATTCAGTACTAGTATATATAGTATACTTTTTTTTCCCCTCCAGGTTACAATTAAATGTAAATCTTTCTTTGGTTCATTTCCTTTGATTTAGAACCTGCCATCCTTGGACTTTCACCCTCTCAGCAAGTTCCGTAGAGGTTCACATAATAACGTTTGTATGTGTGTTTGGTGTCCAGCTGGAAGCCGGTCCGGGTCTCCAGGAAGAGTTCTGACCACAACAGCCCTTTCCACTGTGAGCTCTGGTGTCCAAAGAGTCCTGGTCAATTCAGCCTCAGCGCAGAAGAGAAGCAAGATTCCACGGAGTCAGGGCTGTAGCCGAGAGGCTAGTCCATCAAGGCTTTCAGTGGGTAAGATTTTCTATGTGAGACTCTCTTGTATTTCAAGCTTTGGTAGCATTGAAGACTTTATAGAATGTGGGGCCAGCAGGTGACGTAGTGGTTATGGTGCTGGATTCACACATGGCTGACTGCAGTTCAAGTCCTGGACCTGGCAGCTTGAAAATCACATCAGGCATGTGTGCATTTGTGCCCAAAAATCCCAGTAGGAGAGGAGGAGAAGGGATCATGGTGTGGCCTTCCCCTCTGGGAACGTAATTTATCTCACTGTCTCTCTCTATTTATCTCTGCTGAACACACACATCCTGTGGCAAAAAACTTTTAAAAAAAAAAAATGTAATTAGGCATTTAAAAGAGGAGGGACCGGCAGTTGACATAATGGCTATGTCGCTAGACTCCTATATAGTTGACCACGGTTCGAGTCCTGGACCCAGTGGCTTAAACTTAGGCCGGGCACATGGCCATCCCTCTGCGGGGTAATTTCTCACTTTCTGTCTTTCTGTCTCTCTCTGTCTTTCTGGCGCGTACATGCGCTCTATAGCAAAAACCTCTCCCCCATCAAAAAAAAAAAAGTTAGAAGAAAACAACTAAAAATTCAAAGAGAGCTAAAAAAATAGTTTATTAGGTACCTTTTCTTGAACATGCAATTATAGGTGCTTTGAAAAATACAGCTAATATTTTAACACGAGGTTATTACATACACAGAAAAGTCTTTAGGTATATATCAATATGTTTGCTTATGTATGACATTTGTATTATAGCTCAGGCCTATTTACATACTAGTAAATTGGGTTTTTGGTTTTGGGGGGTTTTTTGTTAATGTATTGACTAGGATACCTTCAGCTTCAGGTAGCAGAAATTACAGTTGAGGAAGCCGGCGCGGGGCGCG
>NW_006210004.1:462825-499766 GCF_000334495.1 Tupaia belangeri chinensis | reverse complement strand
GGATAAAGACTGCAGTGAATCAATAGAGAGGCAGGATGTTAATGAGAAATAGATATGGTTTATTACCTGTTGATGATGACATGTATAGTATTCTCAACTGAACCGGTATGGGAAGTATTTCATGATGGGTGAAGTCTTTTTAATAAGCAAAAATGAGAAATAGTGATTGATTGTTTAAAAAAAATAATAATAACAATTATTGGGAAAAGCATGGAAAAGATATTGAATGATAAAGCGGGGAGATTGATATCTCTGTATTGACTGACATGCATGGCATCCCATTTTGAAAAAACAATGGAAGTCAATGTAAAGTTATATGTAATCTAGTGTAATAGAAAGAAAAAAAAAAAAAAAAAAAAAAGAAAATACAGTTGAAGCTTACTTAAAAAATAAAAACCGATGTATTGAATTTTTTAACTGAAAAGTTAGGAGTTGTATAGTCTTCAGGGTTGGTAGATCCAGGAGTTGATTGATTCACATCGCCTTCATGGACCCAAACTTTTTCCTTTCCCTTCTTTCCTTCTTTTTCTGTTTTATCAGTCTAGGTACTGAGTATGGTCTGAGGACAGCTGCTACTTGATCTGATATTCCTAATAGTAACAGTATTCCTAATAATCCCCTAATTGCTGCAACTTCTTTTAATCATTTGTTTTCATTGATGTCTGTTATAGATTACAATCTATGTAACTTATTTTTTTAAGAGAGATTTTTGCTACAGAGCACTTGCACTCACCAGAAACAGAGAGAGGCAGAAGGTGAGAAGTCGCCCCGGGGATTGGGAGGGAAGGGCACTCTTGCACACATGCCTGGCCTAGTTTAAGTTGCCAGGTTCAGAACTTTAACTGCAGTAGACTACATGGAAGTCCAGTAATGTAACCATTACTCCATCTGCTGGAATTTTAAAAAATTTTAAAGAATACCTCATATTTTTATTTCTTGTTCTGTCAACTTCAGTATTTCAACTCCTACACCTTTCTTTTCTGCTCTCTTAGTCATCGGTTTTATTTTTCGTTATTAATATTTACACATAGGCAAATCTCAAGTGCTTGTTCCATAGTTGGCTTTAAAAGTGGAAAAAGCTATAAATAATATTTAGAGCAGTATGAGTAAATAAAGTTGTTTGATATAAAGACATATAATATTTGTTTTGTTTTTGTTTTTGTTTTTTTAGAGAGTTTTTTGCCATAGGGCATGTGTACTCACCAGAAAGACAGAGAGAGACAGAAAGCAGGAAAATATCCCCTGGAGGGGATGACCATGCCGCAATCCCTTCTTCTCCATTCTCCTCTCACATTCTTGGGCACACACGCACACACGCCTGGCATGTTTCTAAGCTACCCGGTCCGGGACTCAACCCATGGTTGACTACATGAGAGTCCAGCAACATAGCCATGATGCCAACTGCTGGTCCCCCAAGACACGTGATATGTTATGACCCTATTTCTTTCCAAAGATGTACTGGGTGTTTAGTGTTAAGAAAAACACTTGAGAGCCAGCAGATGGTATGGCAGTTAAGGTGCTGGACTCCCACGTGGCTGAATGCGGTTCGAGTCCCAGACCCAGCGGCCTAAAAATCACACTAGGTATGTCCAAGATCCTAGGAGGAGAATGAAGAAGGAGGGGTTGCGTTGTGGCCATCCCTCCTGGGGGTGATTTCTCACTTTTCTTCTGTCTCTCTCTATCACTGTCTCCGATGAGTGCCTGCACCCTATGGCAAAAACCTAAAACAAAACAAACACTTGAAAAAGAGTATTCCTATTAAAAAGAAAGGAATTCTCTTTTCTTACAGTCTTACCAGTTACTTAAAATTATGCCACATTTTAGTTTACATTGTTTTTGGAAAGTGACTTTTTTATATACTTTTTCCAGCATTTCTAGTTACATATTTTTAAATAATTGATAAAAGAATAATGTGTCCTTCCCTTCAGTAATACTAACTGTTGTTTGATATTCCTTACTTGCTGTGCTGCCTGCGTTGGGTGCCATCTAGGCCTCTGTATTCAGCAGTTATCTTGAAATTCCCATTCATGATTTTCCTGGACCCTACCTACCTGCTTTTCTTCCTTTCTTTCTTATTTTCTCTCCTGCTTGCTTATACATAATATTGAATAAATTCCTTAGACTTTGTGGGTAGGAGTCAAGCTTTTGGAATCCTTTTGTGGTGTCATAGGCATCTTTTGGGGGTTGATTTCTCATCTTCCCTCTCACTGTCTCTGTCTCTAGTGAGCGCATGCACACTATGGTAAAAAAAAAAACTGGGAGAACGAAATAATATATACTACTTGGACCTAAGATATCAAACATGATAGAAGTCTCCATCTGGCAAAGAGAAATTGAGTTTTACTCTGTTGTACAGTATTTTAATCTTTTTTGTGCCCTCTTTTTACCTCAGCAAAATGTAGTTTTGTTATATCATCCCCTACATATCAGAGGACTGTATTTAAGAAATTTAGCTGTATTCTTGGCAAGGCTTTATCCAGCGTAGTTTCTCTGCAACCTTGGAAAAACTTAAGTTGTTGATCCGTTTGTTGTTGTTGTTGGTTTTTTATTTATTTATTTTTCCATTTTTTTAATTTACATTCATTCACTGTACATCATTATAGTATATAAAATGAGATTTTTCCATTCAGAATACATTGTATATTGGCTCAATCAAGCACATCAACATATGTGTTATTGTCAACAAATAATTTTCCATTTCTTGTTTCCTGTATATTTTGCCTTTTTTCCCATCCTTGGTTCCCTATCTCACCCTCCTCCCACAGTGTGTCTGGTATCTACTGTTGCTTTCTATGCCTCCCCCATTTTATTGTTTCACTAAATAACTTAATAAATCTAAATTGAGAAAGAAAAACAAAGTGAATATGTTAAAAACCGCAAACTGTCTTCTGCTCTCTCCCTCGCTGTGCTGCTGTCACTCCACATCAGCCCGCAGCAGTCGCATTCCCCGACCCAGCGTGAGTCAAGGGTGCAGCCGGGAAGCCAGTCGGGAAAGCAGCAGGGACACGAGTCCCGTTCGCTCTTTTCAGCCCCTCGGTAAGTCCTCGGGCAGGGGAGGGTAGTAGTGAGGTGCGTCGTTCCCTCCTTGTGTGTTTATCTCTGGTACCCACGACCCACCTGCGGTCTGCTTTCTTCACCTGCTGTGTTTGGCGTGTATCTCTTAATGTCATTTTGAGAAAAGAAGAAATTACATGTTTAAAAATTCTTCAGACTTGATTTACTTGTCTTAAACGAGCAAACTTTGTCGTTTTATAAACAAACGGCCTTCACATGAAAGTAAGTGTCATATAGATTTAAACTTTAGAGCGTTGAATTCAAGATTTTTCTTAGCAAGTAAACTTACAGTAATAGTAATTTCCCGTATATTAGCTCACGCCATGTCACTGGTTTATAATCTTTTGTTCCTGATTATAGACATTGGATGACCTTGATTGTAGACTATGTCTCAGTTATAAAAATACTAAGTAGATTTTTTATCTTGGGCTGACTCTATGGAACAGCAATAATGTACTCTACAGGAGAACCTGGATCCCACATGGAGACTGTGGTTCAGATCCTTTGCCCAATCAGCCTGAAACATGCCAGGCACTTACATGCATCCCCAAGATCTGATGGGCTGGAGAAGGCCGATTGCAAAATGACCAGACTCTATGCCTCTATGCGAGGGTGCTTCTCTAAATGTCTTTCATTCTCTCTCTCTCTCTCTCCCTCTCTCTCTCTCTCTCTCTCTCTCTCTCAGCTGTACACATACATTATATCATGAAAAAAGCAAAAAGCTTTTTTTAAAAATGATTTTTTTAACCTTCCATATTTTTAGGATGACTAGTGAGGCATCAGTTTTTTACCATGCGAATCTTAAATTTGGACACATTCCTTCAGCATCTTACATAGTACTTTTTTGTTTTGTTTTGTTTTGTTTCTTTAGAATTATTTCATTTGTATTTATTATTATTTTAATTTCCTATAAAGCACATGTGTTCACCAGAGAAAGAGAGAGAAACAGAGAAAGCAAACCGCGAGGTCCAGGACTTGAAATGCAATCAACCAAGTGGAAGGCCAGTGCCTTAGCCACCACACCACCTGCTGGCCCCAGTACTTTGTTGATTATACTACAAACCTATAGCCATTTCAGGTTTTTTTTATTTGATATGATATAGTTTACTGTAATACTCAGAGACTTGCTTTTTAGCTTTGGAACACTTAAGTATAGTAGAATACCATTCTGGTCACTATTAGAATTCTTATTTCTAGGACCAGCAGATGGCTTAATGGTTATGTCACTTGACTTCTACCTAGTCGACTGTGGGTCAAGTCCCAAACCAAGTGGCTTAAAACTCACGCCAGGCATGTGTACACACATGCCCAAAATCCCAAGAGGAGAATGGAGGAGAAGGGATTCCATTGTAGCCATCCCCCCTTGCAGGGGGGTGTGTGTGTGTGATTTCTTGCTTTCAGTCTTTCTGACAAGCGCACATGTCCTATAGCAAAAATCTCGCTTAAAAAAATATATATATATTATTTCCTTTGGTAGACATACTAGTTTAGAATTGCTAGTGGTTAATTTTTGATTCTCTGATCCATTTAGCTCAAACATATCATTAGACTGTACTGACTTAGAAAACTCTTATTATGCCAGCGACTTAGAGATATCCTCAACCTTTGTTTATGTTCCATCCCGAGGTGCCAAAGAGTTTCCCTCTCTTTCTTCTCCTATGGGATGGTGCCAAGCAAGATAAAAAGAAGTGGTCAGCCCCACTAAGGCCACATATGGCAGATACTTTGCCAGAGATATTTTCACTTCAGATACAATATAGTTAGCCTATCAAATGTCTGTGTGGGTGTGCATGCACACCCCCATACCTACATACATGTATATGGTGCTTCTTCATAGATATTTAAAGAGGGGAAATACATTCTATATTCATATAAAATAAGCACGGTGGTCTGAGGAGTTAAGGAAGTAGAGTGAATACATAGAGAGTGGTTTAAGAACAAGCGCTGTAGAGTCAGATGGCCTGGATTTATATCCCAGCTCCAGAACCTTTCCATACTTGGGTTTCCTCACCTATAAAGCAAGGATAATAATAGCATATTATTAACAGTCTTAAGATTGTTTTGAAGATTCTATAAATGAGAACATAAATGGAAAAATTCCTCAGAACAGTGCTTTACACAGTGACCGCTCAACTGTCATGACTGTTGCGGTCACCATCATTGCTACCGCTGCTGCTCCTACAGCTGTTCCTCCTCTAACCCCCGATGCTCCAAAGGAGTACAGTTGTGTTACACTTCAGTGGCCAGGATCTCAGATTTTTTTAATAGCATGTGTAGGACCTGCATTTATGCAATGATAATTCTGTGGAATTTCTAGAAAACATATCAAGAAGAAAACAGGTGTTTCTGAACCTCTTAAACCTATATAGTAGTCAGAGATTAGGGGAAATTTATAGTCAACTACTTAAAAAGTAGACATTGTTAATATGCCCGTTTTTAAAGAGATATCTTTTTTTGTTTTGTTTTTAATTTCATTATAGGACACATGCGCTCTCCAGAGAGAGAAAGGGAGAAAGCCCCCCTCCAGGGGGTGTGGCCACACTGCAATCTCCTCTCCTCCATTCTGCTCCTAGATTTTGGGCACCCTTGAACATGTGCCCAGCATGTTTTTTTAATCTGTCGGGTCCAAGACTTGAACTGTGCTGTAAGCCATGTGGGATCCAGCTACCTTAACCACCACACCACCAGCTGGTCTAAGAATTACGATTTTTAGCCATTAGTTTTCTGGATTTATATCTAGTCTTTCATTTGATGATTAAAATTTCTTCAATTTTATTATTAAAGGAAGCAGTTTTCATGATTCTCATGAAACTTCCCATTTGGGCTAAAGGTGATCAAGCCTTTTGATCATATAGTTTTGTTTTGGTGTGTGCACTCACGAGAGAGAGAGGCAGACAGCAAAGGACCGGGAGAAAGCACTTCCCCTCCTCCACTTCGTCATCCTTTGGGATTTGGGGTATGCACATACATGACCTCAGCATGTTTTTCAAGCTGCTGGAGCCGAGATTTGAACCCCACAGTTGGCCATATGGGGTTCAGCCCCCCTAACCACCAGACCATGCAGCCAGCCAAAATAATTTATTTTTTATAGTCCCTTTATTTACATATAGGTATCGCCTAACAAAGGTGGATTAGTTCAATTCATTTTAGAAGTATTCTAAAGAATTCTAGTTGTTCTAAGAATTCTGTTCTTTTTTATGAAGAATAGAAAACAGATTGTCCTAGTCATTCCCATTTTTTGTTACATTTGCCCACAATCTGTGGTCCTGGCTGTGCCATTTGGTGGAACTCACTGTGACTTTGGGTACCGCCATTCACACATGACTCCCGTAGACTGTAATACATTCCCCTGTGTGATGAGCTATTGTGTGGGCCCTAAAGCATCAGCAGTCAGTCATGAGCTGAGCAAAGCCAAACATCTGGAACTTGCCTCGTAGTGTTACTTATGTCACAAACGAAGACTCAGAAGCAGGCCACTGTATTACAGACATCTGTTGTGCCCCTTACTATCTTTAGCCACAGAGAACTATTAATTTCACAAACAGATTTATTTCATTCTTTCTCATCATTTTAGAAATGATTTCCATTAGGTAAAAGTAAAGCCATATTTTGCTAATGATACAAATCACTTTTCAGGGCTAGTAAAGCATTTTATTCAGCATTCTTCTTAATTACTTTTTTTCTCTCAATCTTTTAAAGTGTTTTCCTGTTCATTAAGGTTGTCCTATAGCAAAGGAAGAGTGATTCATGTAATAAAAGTGTTTTACTACTTTAATTATTATATCTGCAGAATAACTTTTTTTAAAAGTTATATGTTTCATTAAGTATTAAAATGCATTTTTCTTGCCAATTTATTTATGTATCTGAGAAAGATTGACTTTGTGGCATTATGAAAAATTAGGATTTTGATATCTAAAATGCAAATATGCTTAATTTAGATTCTGGAGCAATATTTAGGGAGACATCACACGTCTCTACATTGTTTGGTTTAATTATTAATATTCTTGGTTTTATTCAAATGTACATTGATACTTGAATAATCTACCTCTGATTGCAGAATTTATCTGTAAGTCATTATGGAAAATGTTTCTGTTAACATAAATCAGACGTATTATCTTTGAGCAATGTGAACATGGTACCTGTACTGTTTAATAGCAGAGACCTTGAAAGAATACAAATGCTGATTTGTTTTTCACTTACTAGTGGACTTTATCAAATTATAACCTCTCTATACTTCAGTTTCCCCATTGATCTTAGTCTGTTTGGACTCATAACAAAATAATACAGACTGGCTACTTAGGTATAAACAGCAGAAATTTGTTTCTCACCAAAGTGCCAATTTTCAGTGTCTGGTGAGGACCTGTTTTCTGGTTCATAGACGGTGCCTCCCTACTCATTCTCCTGTAAAATGGGACAGTAATAACTGCCTCATTGGGGATCAGGATTAAAGATTGTTATTAGTTACTATTTACCATAGTGGTTTTTTTTTTTTTTTAAACTACAATGTTTGTTTTTTTGTTTCATGCTTGTACTTTCAACATTTCCTTCCATTTGAATACTTGCCTTTTTTATTTTTGGGTCTCCTGTAGGCCTTCGTCTGTCCACTTAGGTGTGAGATGTATGTGTGTGTCAGGGATGGTACAGTGCTAGTATTCACTGGCCCTGTTTGGCAGTGTTCTGATGAACTCTTCAGAGTGATACCAGTGTTAACTAACTCTCCTTGCCTGACGGTAGTGCTGCCACTGTTCCTTGTTTCTGTGGTAATAGATGAGGTTTGTATGGTCCTGTTATTCCAGCCTCCAGACACCATTCCAGATCTACTGGTGCCCTCTACGCCCCCGATGTGTACGGGGCCTCAGGTGAAGGATGAGTACATTTTCACTATCATCTATACATTCATCTCAGATTTTTCCTTTTCAGTTTCCATTGAAATAATATCCATATTTTTAATTTTTTTAATTTAAGTTTAACTTGTTAGATAGTAAATCATTTGTGTGTTTTTTTTTTTCTTTTTCCCCATGTAACTTTTTCCCCTTCAGCAACCTTATTAAGCATTTTGCTCACTGATAAATGAATACTTCTGTATAACCTGTTTTGTCATTTTTAAATATAGGATTGTTTTATGTTCTCGGTTATGTACTTCATCTTCGTATATGTGTTTAAAAAAAAAAAAAAAACCAAAATGGTGGATGAAGTGTTTTAATTGTAAATGATGATAGAGAAAGTAGCCAAAAGGGGAGGATTCACCTCTGGTTTGTCTTTATGTATCTCAGAATGTTGGGCACATAGTAAACACTTAACAGATATCAAATGATCTATCTTAGTAGAATAAAACCAGTGTATTTTGAAGGAGGGGAGAATCATTGGAGCTCATTTCCCTTGTAAATTTTTGTTGTGTCTTCATTGATCTCCCTAACCATGCCCCGTTGAGGATCGATCTTTGTTCTGGGTTACTCTGTGGTTCACTCATATGAATGAGATTTGCCTGGACTGATAGCGCTGGATTAATTCCAGGGCTATCACCTTCCAAGCCCTTAGTCTGCCAGCCATGCTTTCTTCTACCTTGTGGTCTTAATAAATAGGTATAGTCTTTAGCTTTCTTTTCCATACATTGTCAATAATTTTAATTGCCTTTACGCTTTTCTTTTACCAAAAGTTAAATGTGCCCAGAAAATACAATATTGCTTTTAAAATGCTTTGCCCCATTGGTTTTTTTTCCCCCACTTACAGATCTTAAAGTTTCCCAACCTGACACTGATACATTTATAACTCTTTGAAAGCCGTTTTCCTTCTTTCAATGAATTAGGTCCTGGGTATGGAATCAGCCAATCAAGCCGCCTGTCATCTTCTGTCAGTGCCATGCGAGTCCTGAACACAGGCTCTGATGTGGAGGAAGCAGTAGCAGATGCCTTGGTACTCTCCCCCATTTCCTTATCTTTATCAATGTTCCAGTTATGAAACGAACGTATGAGGAAGCCCATGCATTCATGGGAGAAGTGGGATGGGAAGACTCTTATGGATTAAATCCAGGGAGATAAAATGTGTCCACTGTAAACAACAGAGCAGTGTAATTAATTCTTGGTCTTTCTTAATTACTATTCATTTTAAGTGAGGGCCAAGGGGTGTCATAACCAAAGGGGTGTCAGAGATATAAATATTCATGTCTTTGATGTGGTGATGTGTTTTACGCACTTAGTATCTTGAGAGTAAGAGATAGGTTAGTATATAAATATGTTTATACTTAATAAGTATGTAATTTCAGGGCTTGCTTAACCTTTAGTACTTAGAGATTGTTTTAGTTTGAAGCCAGATTTTACCTAGTCTTTTTGTTTGTTTTAAGAGAGAGATTTTTGCTAAAGGGTGCATGTGCTCGCCGGAGAGGCAGAGACAGATAGAAAGTGAGAAACCACCCCCCGGGGGGATGGGCATGCCACAGTCTCCTTCCCTCCCGTCTCCTCTTGGGATTTGGGGCACACATGCACATGTGCCCCCACTTGAGTTATAAGCTGCAGCCGCAGTCAACCATGTGGAAATCCAGTAACGTAACCATTACACTATATGCTGGTCCCAGTTTTGTTTAGTCTTTTAATTATTTGTAATTCCCTAGCTAAGTGAAAGTACAGGCTTAAGATAAATTACAATTAAGGTATAATTATATCTTATAACTTGATATAATTCCTGGTTCTTACGCCAGGTGGTGGCATGATGGTTAAAGCGACTAGATCCCACATAGCCAATTGCGTGTTTCGAGTCCTGAACCTGGCAGCTTGTTTGAACCCATACCAGGCGCATGTGTGAACATGAACAAAATCCCTAAAGGAGGGTGAAATGGAGGAGAAGGGATTGTGGCGTGATCATGCCCCATGGGGCATGCTTTCTCACTTTCTTTTTCTCTCTGGTGAGCATGCACACCTGCTGATAAGTTTTTAAAACTTTTTTTTTTTCTGTTTTTTTATGCCAGACACATTAAACAGTGAGGTTTAAGAACATATTCTAGGAGCTGACAGGTGGCATGGAGGTTAAGGGTGCTAGACTCCCACATGGCCAGCCACAGTTCAAGTCCCAGACCTTGCTTTCTCACTTTCCTTCTCTCTCTCTCTTCCTCTCTGGTAAAATTAAAATAAGTAAATACATTTAAAAAGCTAAACAAAATAATTCTTTTTAAAGAAAAAAAGAACATATTCTAGAGATTCCTGATAATTTGTTAGGAGAGTGCTAAACATAGATTACTAGTATTTTTCTTGCTTAAAATTATGAAGGAAGTATCATTTCGAATAATGTATATAGTTTGTTTTGGCTAATTTCTGGGGCCAGCAGGTGACGTGGTGGCTAAGGCATTGGAATTCCCACATGGCCAACCGCGGTTCGAATCCCTGACCTGGCGACTTACTCTCTCGACTTCCCTCTCTCTCTGTCTTTCTCTGGCAAACTCATGAAAAAGTAATTAATAAATAAATAAATAAATAGAATAATTCTTTTTTAAAAAAATTGACACTTCCTTTTTTAAGATTATGTCAATATTATGCTACTTAAAACTATAGGTCACATTTTTTTAAAGAATTATTTATTTGTTAAATTTTATTTGTTGTTGTTCTTGTTTTCATTTGACCAGAGAGAGAAAGGGAAAGTGAGAAAACAAGCCACCGGTTTTGGGAACTGAACTGCAGTTGCCCATGTGGGAGTCCAGCGCCTCAACTACAGCACCACCTGCCAGCCCCTATAGATCACATTTTAACCACTGTTGACATAATACAGTTTTTGCTACTGGTTTAAAAAACAAGTTTTTAAAAAATATATTCATGGAACTGGCAGGTAGCATAGTGTTTAAGGGTGCTTGGACTCCCACATGGCTGACCATGGTTCGAGTCCCAGATCTGGTGGCTTGCTTTCTCACTCCCCACCCCCACTGTCCCTCTCTTGTCAAATTGAAATAAATAAATAAATAAATAAATAAATAAATAAATTTTTAAAGGTTCATTAGTAATAGCTATAATTATCAAATGCTATTACATGTTTAATTCTGCTCTAATACTCTATGTGTGCTGAATTTTTCCCTTCATCTCAGCTATTTGATTTTATTTTTATAAGTTGATAACTAAGTAGGGACTTCTTCTCTTGGTTACGGGTTGTATTGATCACATTTTGTTCTTATGAGATCAGATGGAATCAGTTATATGTTTTAAATTTACTATTCCTCATCCCTACATTTCTCAATCATGTTTTCTAGGTTTTTTAAATTAGGTGATTTACCAGTTGAATATATAAATCGTAAGAATCTTTTTTTTTTCTTTTGCAAGAGATTTTTGCCATAGGGTGTATGTACTCACCGGAGAGAGAGAGACAAAGAGAGTGAGAGGGAAAGTGAGAAATAACCCCCCAGGGGAATGGCCACCCTGTAGTCTTTTCTCTTTCATTCTCCTCCTGGGACCTTGGGCACACACACATATGCACCCAGCATGATTTTCAACCCACTGGTCTGGGACTTGGCCATGTGGGAGTCTAGCCACACTATCTGCTAGCCCCAAGAATCTTTTGTATTGAGTGGGTTTTACTTGAAGTACTACCTCTCATATTAAAAAAAAAATATTTGGGAATCAGCAGATAGTGTGGACCCCATGTAGTCAACTGTGGTTCAGTCTTGGACCCAGAGGCTTAAAATTCATGCCAGGCACATGTGCGTGTATGCCCAAAATCCAGAGAGAGGACTGTGGCATGGCCATCCCCATTGGGGCATGATTTCTCGCTTTCTTTCTGTCTTTCTGTCTCTGGCAAGTGCATGTGCCCTACAGCAAAAATCTCTCTTTAAAAAAATAAAATAAATAAATATATGTGTGTGTGTGTGTGTGTGTGTGTGTGTATTGTATTACGTGAGGAATATTTAACCACTAAGGATAAAATCTGAATCTCAATAATGTCATTCTTTTCATGTCCATTGTTTACATACCACAGATACTCCAATTATAACTGTAAGTTTGTTGGAAAAAACTATTTTTTGTTTATGTTTTTCCTTTCAATTATTAAGCTTGGTTTGAACCTGGGAGAAATCATACAAATAAAATTAACTTAATGTGGCAAGCTAGTCATGGAAATATTTTTGTGGCTTAAATATTTCTCCTTGAACTAAAAGTTATTAACAAGAGTAAAGATATATAGCTTACTATTAAGTTGTTCTTTTGTACCTCTGTGTTTAAAAACTTAATATTTATGATCATGGGCATTATGAATGCCTACTTCACTGTACTGTTCAGCAAAATGTTCTTCATTATTTTCAATTTTTCTTTTTAAAAATTCACTGCTCTCAGCTCTTAGGAGACATACGGACTAAGGTATAGCTATCGCTGTTTTCTGACGTCTTGTGATACCATAACTTCCTTTTCTTTGCTTTATCAACTTAGCAGATGATGATGTTCCATAGAAAAAATAAAGTGAGAGTAAGGAAATCCTTAGACATACATCTGTTTTCTGTGAATATGATTATTGAAGGGACAGTACCGCTTGAGTAGAGGATCTTGTACGGAGGCTGGTCTCTTCAGCCTGGCTGCTTCACACCAGTGAGATGAGGTCATTCTCACTGATACCTACACCAGAATTGGTCCTGGAGCCCAGCCAGTACCCATGACAGTACTGCCAATCTAAATTAAGTCATCTCTAAATCAATCAATATACAGCATTTAGTGATGGCAGTATCATTGTGAAAGTGTTTTGAGTTCAGATTTATTTCTTTTAGATTTTAGGTTTCAGAGAACTTACAGCCACCTACAACTTTCTTAAAAGCAATGTGTTTCAGAGAAATAGTTTCACCACTCACCAGCCAAAATTCAAATACCAGATTATATAAAGATTTGTTTCCAGCTCTCCCAAGGAAATCTCAAATGAGCTCTGTCTCTCTCATTTCACTCTTAATATGCAAGCTACAGTCGACAGTTTCATGTATTTAATAATAAACCTACAGGTTAAAAAAAAACAAAGGACTCTGAATATGCTTTCTCATATTTATTGAAATAAATGGTATAGAAACATTGAGAAAAGCAAGGAGGGTCTCTAAGGAGGTCGCCTCCTAAAAATTATAGTAAGCCATCAGTCTCTTGTCCTCCTTTCTGTATTAGTTCTCTAGGAGACACGAGGGTCGGGTACTTGGGAAGAAGAGTGGCAGAAGAGGTAGTGGAGGTGCAAGAATAGAGGAAAGAAGAGGTAGAAGGAAAAACGAACTCCACGTGAGGGAAAGCATGCGCAGTTCTGCCCCGTCATACTCTTCCTTGAAAAGGAAGCGCTTTTTCTTACCCACTCAGATCTCCAGTGCAGTTCCTGTTTGTTTACATTTGAGTCCTCCTTCCTGGTTTTCCATACAAAGGAGAAAGGAGGGGGGAACCATCTTTTTAGCAAGTCCCTCTTCACGTATCTGAATTTACAGGGAGTCTTACTTTGCTTCAGCCATTTCCCATAGCTAAAGAATATTTTGCCTTCTGTTAACTTCTACCACACATTTTCTGAAGAAAGTCTGAATATTGCCATTTTAGTATTACAGTGATTACAGCATGTTTTGCACTGATTTTAAAACCTAGATCAGTTCTTTGGCGATCAGCAACAATTGTGAAATGCCAACATATGTATTTTAGCTCCTGCTAATGAGACTCTTTATATATACCAGAAAAAACCTGCTCGAAGAAGATACGAATCGTACGGAATGCACTCAGACGACGATGCCAACAGCGATGCCTCTAGTGCGTGCTCAGAACGTTCCTACAGCTCTCGGAATGGCAGTATTCCTACGTACATGCGGCAGACGGAAGACGTGGCGGAAGTCCTCAATCGGTGTGCGAGTTCCAATTGGTCAGAAAGGAAGGAAGGCCTCCTGGGTCTGCAGAACTTATTAAAAAACCAGAGGACACTCAGGTGAGACATGTTGTCTGAAAATCATGACCCTGTCAGTTTAGCACCCTAAAAATTGCCTTTCTTCTCTTTGTTTCTATAACAGTTTGGGTATGCAAACAGATTTGTCCTGAATTTAGAAGATTACAAATCTAATGTTTTCCCTAAGCCTCAGGCCTATAGAACCATCTATAAACCATAGCTGTCAAGAAAAAAAAAAAAATGTTTAGTTGACCAATTTTAATTGAAGAAACACTTTAAAGGGACATTTTTACTCACCAAATGAAGTTAAATGAAAAAATGTTATTACTTTAAAAAATTAACATAAATAATAATGCACATTAAAATAAGTCTGGCTGGTTTATCAAAATTAATTCCTGGTAGGTTTTGCATGGAGAAGAAAGAATGTTTTTATGTTTATTCAGAAATATTCTTAGTGTTCATGTGATAGGTAAATCTTAATATAATATGAAATGGCATTGGAGTGAATTTCCCTTACAACAGAAACTTATTTTGGTTTTGGGCTTTTTGCTTTTGTTTTCTTTCTTAATGACTTTTGCTTGTATTTTTACCACTGCATTCTTCATTGTCCTTATCTGTGTACTGTTTTTAACTTTTGTAGTCAGCCTTTAAGTACCTAGCCTCAGATAGCTCTTAAGTTTGAGTGTAATAAAACGTAGAGGCCAGGCCAGCTGGTGACATGGTGGTTAGGGTGGCTGGATCCCACAGGGCCGACTGCGGGGTTTAAGTCAGACCCAACAGCTTGAAAAATGTGCCAGGCCCTTGTGTGCCCCATATCCCAAGAGGAAAATGTAGGAAAAGGGATTGCTACTCCACCACCCCACATCTAATGAGCACACGTGCCCTATAACAAAAAATCTGGTGGTGGGGAGGACAGGGAAAATGTAGACAGCTACTTCTTAACTTTTAGGAAGTGTTTGAATGCTGTAGGTCAGAATATGTGTCTGTATACTGCCTGATATGCTTGGAGGTATGTATGTCACACTTCATGAATCACTGCAGTAAATCATCCTAATACTGTTCCAGCCATATCAAGATTAGGTGGATATTAGGATCATTATGTCATTTTCAATGTCAAGGAAGTCGGCATATTTGAGAAGTATGTTAGCTTCTTAGAGGCAAAATTAAGAAAATAACTTAGTACTTAAATGGATAATATTTATGTGCTGGGAATACCACATAAATGCAACGTTACTACATCTATAAAATACAATTTTTTTCATAATTTTCAGCCTGTATGAGTCACTACAGAATTGTAACTTTTATAACTCTGAATTTAGTTCTAACTAAAAAAAATCTCACAAACTTCTCAATTTTCTTCCATCATTGAAGACTTTTTTCGCCTTGTTATTGTTAAGATGCTTATTTATATATGTAAGGGTGTACCTTTAAATGACTTTTTCCTGGAGCAAGATATTAATGAGCTACTTTGTTGTTTTGGCAGTCGAGTTGAACTGAAAAGATTATGTGAAATTTTCACCAGAATGTTTGCTGATCCTCATGGCAAGGTATGTTTTTGGAATTCAAGATTATTTACTCCTGTTGAGTGTCATCTCTCATATTGCCCCCAAAATAAGTGAACTAGTAGCAGAAAACTAGAAGCCATTGTTATTTTGTTATTGCCCCAAGTGGTAGTAATATTTATGTAATATTTTCAAATGTAATTAAAATGAAGTGTTTGATATACATAATTTAGGAATTACTCTCTTAAAACTATTTGAGCTTCTCCAGAGAGATTGTGGAAGGCTGAAAACCAAGGTAGAGCTACAAGCATGACTCTCGTCTAGGCTAGGGATGTATTTTCAATGACTAAAAATATTGTACTATTTGTGAAGGACATGATTGGGTAAGTTGAAAAAATTGCTAACATTTTGTTTTCTTCTGTAATTATTACAACATTAATTATGTATATGTTCTTACCTTGAAAGAATAATTTTGTAGAAAAGAATGACCATTAAATAACACAAGAGCATGAAATAGGACTCTAGCCATAGTTGTACTATAAAAGAAGAAACATGTCATACATGGAAATAGTTCATATAGGGACCAGCAGGTGGCCTAGTGATTGTGGTTTCGGACTCCCACATGGCCAGCCATGGTTCGAGTCCTGGACCAGGCAGCTTGAAACACAGTGGGTTCGTGTGCATGCGTGCCCAAAATCCCAGGAGGAAAATGGAGGAAAGGGGACTGTAGTGTGTCCATCCCCCTAGGGGATGATTTCTCACTTTTTTTCTCTCTGTCTCTGTCTCTAGGAAGGGCACACGCCCTATAGCAAAAAATCTCTCAAAAAAAAAAGTTCATATAACTGTTTAGAACTTTGCTCATTTTTTAATGTTGATTACAATATATTTGATTAATTGGTTGTGCATAATCTGTGTGTATACTGTGAAATTTTGGTTTATTGTGGTGCATAGTACTCTTATAAAAACATGTTTGTTTATTGTTTCTAGCAATGTGTTTGACAGTGCTGAAACTATTAAGTTTCTTCCTTTAGGACACCAAGTGTCTACAGGTGAATTTCTAACCTAAGTGAGAGGAAGCTATGGCAAGGAAATTATAAGAACAATAATAATGAATTTCACTTTATTGTGTTCCTTTTTTTATTGTCATTATCATTACACACATCATTTTCTCATTTTTTTCTACTTTATATATTTTTATTACTTAACAACACTACCTAAAGATAGTGAAGTCCTGTTTTATTCATAAGCTAAAATCCAGGTAAAGATTTAAATCCAATAGGGTATATACTTAAATATTTAAATAAATTTCTTATATTTTCTTATATTTTAAAACAGTATTTTTTAAAGATTATCCTCTTTCAGAGGTATATTTATTTTATCTGACGATGAAAAAATCCTATAAAAAGACAAAGATGAAAATACATTGGGTATGCAGTTTCTTTACTAAGTTTGTAGTTTATAACTTTCAAACTAAGCATGTAAAAAGCCATCATTTTTATATTGTTAGCACTGATTTAGCTGTAGGTCTTATTTTAATGCAAAAGTATGTGTAAAATCTGAACAGATTGATATTTTAGTTGACAATGTAAAGTGAAAGATGAGACATTTATCTGGGTAAGCCTGTTTTCTTAAACATTTTAATTAATAGTCTATTTAATAGTCAACTTTGAGGGACCAGCAGTTGGCATAGTGGCTGTGTCTCTGGACTCCCATGTAGCCGACCGCGGTTCGTGTCCCGGACCCGGTGGCTTGAAACTCACACCCGGTGCGTTTGCATGCGTGCACGTGCATGCCCAAGGTCCCAAGAGGACAATGGAATTGGATGTGTCACTATACTGTGCTGACTTTTTAATGTCAGGGTTTGATTTTAGTTTTTACCTTTATCCTAATATTATTAAAATAACAGATATGCTCCTTTTGTTCCCCTCTTTTTCTTTTTTTCTTTTTTTTTTTTTTTTTTTTTTTGAGAGTTTTTTTCTTTATAGCACATTACCATTTTTTTTGAGAGGTTTTTGCTATAGAGCACATGCACTCACCAGAAAGACAGAAACAAAGAGACAGAAAGCAAGAAATCACCCCTTGCGGAGATAGCCATGCCACAATCCCTTCTCCTCCATTCTCCTCTTGGGATCTTGGGCACGCACGCACACATGCCCAGTATAAGTTTATGCCACCGAGTCCAGGACTCGAACCACGGTTGGCTACATGGGAGTCCAGCAACATAGCCATTACACCAACTGCTGGTCCCTCCTCTTTTTTTTTTTAATAGGCTTTTCCATAGGGCACATGCACTCTCTGAAGAGAGAGGGAAAGTGAGAATTCACACCTTCCTCCCTTTATGTCCCTGCCAGTCTCCATATCTCATCTACAGTTTTTTTGTTTTTGGTTTATTTTTCCATGAGAGAGAAAGAGGGCCTACGCAGCACCAACATTAGGAAAACCAGAGAGAGAGGTTTCTAGAAAGAAAGGGTGTGAGAGAAATTGATTAGAATGCCAGTATATACCTTTCTTCCTCTCCCATATCAGGTTAGTTAAAATAACAGAGGAGGCGCACTGCATAAAGAATAACCCACAGTACAGTTGTGGGGGAAAAAAGGATATTAAGCAGCAAATTGGAAATTTATAAGAAGTTCCTGGAAAACGGAGCAGATGAGACCATATTAGCAGAATACATATTCGTGTAGCTAACAACACAGCTTCACGCAGAGAAAGATTTAAAGGGTGTGTCATGTACAGCTTAAACACTCTCCCTCCTGACCCAGCCTAAATTATGTTAGTTTTCCAAAATATGCAATGCACTTTTCCTGATAGTCTTGAAATACGTTACCAGGGACACTTCCCCTCCTTTCCCAACGCAGCATCAGTGGGGTCCACTTCAGTAGCACATCTTCATCCAGCTTAGGTTTGATCTCCACACTGAACTGGAATTGCTTACCTTTAACCTCAGCTATGCTGAAAGTTCACAGATAAGAGATTATATGAAGCCTCACTGTTTGGGAGACACCTCAGACCATGAACTTTTTGCTGGGTGGATTTTCCCATGTTCTTACTCAAGGATACACAATTTCAATCTCTTCCTTAACAGCTTCTGGACAGTAGCTGGCTTCCTAGACAAGTGAAAGTCGTTCTCACTTTTACCCAACATGGCTGAAACTGCCTTTTGGCCTCAGTGGAAACAGGACACTTACAGAACCAGGTCGTGTGCACTTCCTTTTAGCCAGGACCACCTTCTCCAGCCCCCAGAATTTTTCCCTTGTGTTTTTCTAGACTAAGGGCCTGTCCAACTAAAAGATCAGGCGTGTTCCAGTATGCAGTGTAGACATTCCAGAAAGGAAGAGCTAGAAAATAAATACAGTGGAAGTAGGTGTGGGATTTTTCTTGGGACAGGGGAAATGGGATTGATAGAGTTTACAAACTGAAATTATTAAATGTCCATAATTCCATAAATGAACTTTTTCTTTACTTCATATGCCTGTATGACCTAATCACCATATACCTACGACAGTAATTTAGATCATACAGTAGCAAATATATAATGTGAAGTCTTTTAATACTTTAAGAGAAGCAGTATGGGGACCAGCAGTTAGCGTAATGGCTATGTCGCTGGACTCCCATGTAGTTGACCACAGTTCACGTCCCGGACCCTGGGGCTAAAATAAACTCATGCCGGGCGCATGTGCGTATGTGCCCAAGATCCTGAAAGGAGAATGGAGGAGAAGGGATTGCGGTGTGGCCATCCCCCCTGGGGGGTGATTTCTCGCTTTCTGTCTCTGTCTCTGTCTTTCTGTCGAGCACACGTGCCCTATATCAAAAACCTCTAAAAAAAATAATAAATAAAAATTTAAAAATAAGAGAAGCAGTATGACACAGTCACCACAAATACGGACACTAGATTGTTTAGGTTCAGATTTCATTTCCAACACTTATTAGTGTGTGCTCTGGTTTCTTAATCTGTATAACAGAATTCATAGTAATACTCACCTTATAAAATTATGATGACGACTAAGTAAATTAATATGTAAAGCTCTTATAAGTTTTTATAAACCAAATTTAGAGCCAGCCCTGTAACTCACTGGTTATGGGAGCCAGATCTCACATGGCCAACTGCAATTCAAATCCCAGCCCTGGAATCTTGGATACTTGTGCATGTGTGCCCAAAATCCTGATGGGTAGGATTGTGGTATGACTACACCCCATTGGGGAATATTCTCTCTCTCTCTCTCTCTTTCGTAAGTATACACACTCAACTGAAAATTAAAAAGTTAAAAAGAAATAAAATAAGTTTTAGAATTAAGTTCAGGGCAGAGTTTTTATTTTGACTGTTCTGGACCCATTATTTTCCCCTAAATGTAAGCAGCGTCAGATGTCAAAAACTATTCCACTCTAAAGGAACTCTGAAAAGAGCCACTTTCACTGAGGTACATACTTTGAGTTGGCCTTTTATGATCTTTCTGACGTCTTGGTAGTCCTACATCTTGAATCTTTCTCTTTGATCTTGGCCAACTAGGGTAGGAATTCAATCTGTGCCTACTAAAATAGAGCACAGTTACGAGACCTACTTAGAAGGTCCCATCTGCTCTCCTGATGAAGTGTTCCAGGCAGCTCAGTTGCCTGTAGTTCTTGGATCAACACATCATAACACACATCTTACCTGGAGAAAATAAGATTGTGGTATAAACAATTTACTGTTTCCCCCTAAACAATAGTAACTGTTCTAAGCCTTCACAGAAATAATTTAGCTTGTCAACATATTGTTTCTGAAGGGGGTAAAAGAGAAAAAGTTTTAGGTACTGTTCTTTGGAACCAGATGTTGGTACTCCTCAGAAATAAGAGTATTATTCTTGAGTTCATTCCAGAAGTTGCATCTCAAGGATAGTAAAGACTGTAAAAGAAGAGTTTTTAATATTTAGCTTTTAAAATTTCCTTGACAAGGAGGTGAAAGAGACACACAGGAAAATCATACGCTCTTCTCCCATACTATTCATTTAACTCTTATTTTAAACACTGTTTTGAGTTTATCATAAAACTTTGAAAAAACATTGTCGCTTTTATTTTCTAAGTGTTTTTCTTTCATACAGGAACTTGGCATTGATGGCGACTAATTTGTGTGTTTTTCTTTTTTTTCTTTTTTTCTTTTTGCATGCTGTCCCCTGTGTTGGAACTCTCAATAGAGAGTAAGTTGGTTCAATATTTGTTGGAAACCTAACTATATTGCATGACCGAAATTAACCCTTTTTCTCTATTTTTCTCTCCCGAAGAGTTCATGCAGTGTTGGACCCTTTGCAATCCACGAAATGCTATTTGCAGTTATGCAAACTGTCATTCTGTTTGGAGATGTGCTTTTTAATCTACTAATTAATCTAATTTGATTATGTTCTTCTGTTCTGTATTTGATGACTGGCACACCTAAGATATAAGTGAGTTAAAAAGGCTGCCTCAATTGTAATAACTTGATTCTTTTCATTCTCCTACAGGTCACAGTCATGAGATATATGGAATCATAAATTGATTCCAGTAAAGATTGCCTCCCCTGAGTTATTTAAAAATAATTCCCAGGTTTATAATTATTTTAAAAAATTTAGCTCCTACCTCCCCAGGTATACTTTCTAATAATGTATTAATGTCATCTTATTAAAACAGAGCAGATTATAGAACTTCGATTCTCCATTCTCTCCTGAAATAAAATTTTTATCCCAGTATTAGTATGTCCACTTTCACGTTTCTCCTTATCATAGATAAGGAAATGGTAGAATATCGATGTCTGACAGGAACTCTTTGTGGGAGGACAACCAAATAAGAAACTTTGTATATAATTTTCAGTATATTTTGGGTATGGATATGAAGAGAGAGCTGTATAAATGTGTGTGTGTGTATGTGTGTACAATCATTGAGTACCATTGATAGGATATAAGTATTTTAGAAAAGTAATAATATAATCCTATATGTAGAATATATAGATAACCCAGCTACATTTTTATGTTCTGTTACTCATGTTAGATCTAATCAAAAGCAATTTGTACTTAAGAGACTCAGAGAAATCTTCTCGAAAGAAATAATAGTTCAGATCTTCACAGGAATGTAAGTTTAGAATATGTCAACAGAAGAAAGGGCCTCCTGGGAATAGCTGGCCTGAGTCCAGAAAAAGATGCCAGAAGTGTATAGAAAAGAAAAGAAATGAATGTTGGCAAGGATAAAGGGAAGGTCTTTCCTTGCATTGAGGAAAAAGGTTTCATACCAGTTAGAGTAAATTCGCTTAAGAGAAACAATTTTCATTGGATCCTCAGCCTCTGATAACTTCGAGCTTGGTTCTCATTGGTAATACAAGACTGTAGAGAAATACAATCTTTATTCTCAAATGGTTTATGTTCTAGATAAAAAGGTAGTATAATATAAATACAGAAAATATTAAATAACACCATTTGGAAATAGTTCCAAGTAGGAAGATCAGTGGCTATAGTAGTCCAGGAAGCTTCTTGTCTGGGACTTGAGTGGTGAACGGCGCATTTATCATGTGTGTAAATGCGTGGAGTGGAAGGAAGTACATGGCAGGAGGCCAGGGCGTGTGGGAAAGAAAGGTACTGAGAGATCCGTGCTCAGAAATAAAGAGTGCATGTTGCTAGATAGTTCAAGATCAGTTTGAAGAGTCAGAACCTTGTCTAAAGGTTTGAGACAGGCTGTAAACAGTGAAGGCACGTTTGATGATACCATTTCAGTGAAAACAGTGATACCACATTCAAATGGTGGGCAAGAAGCACGAGTTGGCCAACTACTGCTTGCAGGCCTAATCTGCCTAGTAAAGTTATATTGTAATACAGCCATGCTAACTTACTCATTTGTTTCGTGTCTTCTGCATCTATAATTAAGCATCTATGGCTGTGCTACAACAGCAGAGTTGAGTAGTTGAAAGAAAGACTCATGACTTGCAAAACCTAGGTTATTTACCATCTGGCCTTTAATAGAAATTGTTTGCTCAGGACCAGCAGATGGTGTAATGGCTATGTCGCTGGACTCCCGGGTAGTCCACCACAATTTGAGTCCCAGACCCGGTGGCTTAAACTCGTGCTGGGCGCATGTATGTACGTACTCAAGATCCCAATAGGACAGTGGAGGAGAAGGGATTGCGGCATGGCCATCCTCCCAGAGGGTGATTTCTCACTTTCTGAATCTCTGCCTCTCTCTGCTTTTCTGGCAAGTGCACGTGCCCTATAGAAAAAACCTCTCCAAAACAAAAGAAAAAGAAAGAAATTGTTTGCTGACCCTTGGTGCACAGGAAGTATAAAGGCTAAAATCAGGCTACTATGGAAATCTAGACTGGAGGTCAGAAAGGCTTGAGGCCTGTAACAAATGTTGTGATAAACAGATTTGGGGAAGGCCAAATAACAGTTATTCTAGAGGGTCTTGAGCCTCATAGGCTAGATCAGGGAGTCTCTGTCAAGGAGTTCACACTTGTGATGAAAAGAAAATTTGGATGGAGATATTTAAGACGCAGAAGGAGAACTCCTGACAAGAAAAAAAGGAAAAAAGAGAAATAGCAAGAAGAAAGCAGTGACAGGCTACACAGTGGCCAAGCATACTAAATTTATGAAAAAGCTATGGCACATCACCATTAGGAGGTAGTGGTGGGAGCAGCAGGGTGGAAGTTGAAGGTGAAATTCTCAGGGTAGTGTCTTAAGCCGTAATCAAAGGATTACATTAGAGAATGTAAAAGTAAAGTTAGGAGAGGGAGCAAGAATATAGAATAGAAAGGTTAGCCTTAAAAAAGAATAAAATTGACTTGTCCTTGAAGAATTGATTATTAGAAGGATAAGCATAAAAGAAATGATACTGAGAGAAAACTCAGTGGAGAATTTCATGTTGAAAGACAGTAAAGTATTGAGGTCAGTCATCTAGGTCAAGACTGGATAAAACACAATTGAAAACCGGGACCAGCAGTTGGAGTAATGACTGTGACGCTGGACTCCCCATGTAGTTGACTGTGATTCAGGTCCCGGATCTGATGGCTTAAACTCATGCTGGGCGCATGTGCGTGCATGCCCAAGATCCCAAGAAGAGAATGGAGGAGAAGGGATTGCGGCGTGTCCATCCCCCCTGGGGGGTGATTTCTCACTTTCTGTCTCTCTGTCTCTCTCTCTGTCTTTCTGGCAAGCGCACGCACCCTATAGCAAAAACCTCTCAAAAGAGGAAACCAACTGTCATAGCTTTAGGTCCTGGCACAGCAGCCATTGAATACCTGTGAAACATTGGACAGGTCATTCCGTTTCCTTTTTCTTTTTTTTTTTCAGTCACTTAGTTTTCTGTTTCCTCGTTCATAAAATGTGAAAGTTGACTTAGGCATTCTAATGTCTATAATTTTCAGAATAGACTTTCATATAAGAAAGCTTAAAGTTGAAGTCCTTAGGAGAATAAGCAAGAGCTGAAACAAGGATAAAAGTGAATCAAAGAATTAAGAGTGGCATGCTGATAGACCAGCTTTGGGGGGAGAACAGAAATCCCTGATTTATAGTGGGTGCCAGTTTCTGAGGTGTAAATACTACAACCATGGCAGATTTCAAGCTAACGTCCAATTCACAGAATTCTTGAATATTTAACAGTAGACTAAGAGGCACGTCTCTGGACTCCCACGTAGTTGACTATGGTTCGAGTCCAGGATGCAGTGACTTAAACCTCACGCTGGGCATCTGTGAGTGCATGCCCAAGATCTACAGAGTGACTCCAGTACACAGCTGGACAGATCTGCGAGGCAGTAGAATACCAGATTACACTCGTCATAGGCTAGGTCTAGTGAAGATTCTTAGCAATATTCTGCGCCCTGAGGAGAAGGCCAGAGATTGTGTGTGCGTAAGAAGAGTGGAAGCAGACACAAAACCTGGGACCAGAGACTGCTAGAAAATTGAAAGTAGTCTGTTTCTGCTTTTAAGAGTATAGGGCAACTTAAGCAAATAGTGTATTGTTTATTTTTAAAATCAAATTTAAATGCTAAAATCTTACTTATTATAGAGAAAATCCTTCATTTTTAACATAAGAGAAAAAAAAAACAGAGTTCACGTATACTGGAAATTCCAGGAATACGTATACATTGAAAGTAGTGTGCGTAAGAAGAGTGGAA
The DNA here is from genome assembly GCF_000334495.1 of Tupaia belangeri chinensis. Taxonomy (NCBI): domain Eukaryota; kingdom Metazoa; phylum Chordata; class Mammalia; order Scandentia; family Tupaiidae; genus Tupaia; species Tupaia belangeri. The sequence goes on along the minus strand of NW_006210004.1, from coordinate 475,253 downwards.
GCAGACACAAAACCTGGGACCAGAGACTGCTAGAAAATTGAAAGTAGTCTGTTTCTGCTTTTAAGAGTATAGGGCAACTTAAGCAAATAGTGTATTGTTTATTTTTAAAATCAAATTTAAATGCTAAAATCTTACTTATTATAGAGAAAATCCTTCATTTTTAACATAAGAGAAAAAAAAAAACAGAGTTCACGTATAATGGAAATTCCAGGAATACGTATACATTGAAAGTAAAGTTCTTAATTCTCAATTGACATCTGAGATTACTTTTGAAATAAACTTTTAAAACCTTTGTTTCTATCATCTATTGTAATTTGAATTTCTCTTATAATACAGCATAGCTAACAGTCTTAAGAGTATTTTACTCTATATAAAACTAAATTTTCTCGTATGTTGAATTTCTTATAACCATGTTGTAGGTCACTGTATTTTAATGAGATGTATCACTTGTGAACATAAGTTCACTTATCTTAGATCATTTCATTACATTTGGGGCAGTCTTAGTAAATAATATATCTCATACCAAAACATTGCAGCAATTGTCACTGTGAGAAATCTATTACGTCAGATCAATTCTGTGCTCTAAGGTGGCCATCAGTATAGTCCTCCTGTGATTTCCGCAGTGCCACTCTTCTCCACGGCCGAGAATCAGACTGTAGTTTCCTTCCCGGTATTTCATACCACCTGGATTTCAGTTCAACAGTGTGCACTGTGGCTTCGTTGATAACATTAGGTGTGCCAGCCATTATGGCTAAAGTTTCTTTACCAAGTGATGCTGCATGGAATAGCTAATTGTCGAACTTCTGCCGAAGTTGGATAACAGTTCAAACGTACTCTTGTATCACAGAGTCCAGTGAAAAGCAAGAGAGATTGTTTTTCTGCTTGGCTGCCAATCGCTGTGCCTCTGATTCCTGTATTCCTTTCCATTTCCGTTTCGAATTGAGCATAGAGGTCAATATTTCCTCCTTTTTCTCCCCACCTTTCCCCATTATCGTCTATAGGTGTTCAGCATGTTCTTGGAGACACTGGTAGATTTCATACAAGTCCACAAAGATGATCTTCAAGACTGGTTGTTTGTACTGTTGACACAACTACTAAAAAAAATGGGTGCTGATTTGCTTGGGTCTGTTCAGGCAAAAGTTCAGAAAGCCCTTGATGTTACAAGGTAATGTTTTCTTTATATACTTCAAGTTTATTCAGTAATAATCAGGAACATTTAGTCCTTTTATTAAAAGTGTAGTTTTCTGGGGCCTGCAGGTGGCATGGTGGTTAAGGTGCTGGACTCCCACGTGGTCGCCCATGGTTTGATTCCCAGATCTGGCGGCTTGCATTCTCACTTTCTCTCTCTTTCTCTCTCTCTCTCTTGCTCACTCTTTCTCGTTCTCTGTCCCTCTCTGGTGGAGCACACCTACCCTATAGCAAGTTAAATAATAATAATTTAATCAATTAAACTAATAATTCATTTTTTAAAAGTTTAGTTTTCTAAGTTCCTTCAAACAGTTTAGACTGCGGGCTCCATTAGAAAATCATAAATGTGCTCATTCACATTTGTATATTTAATGCAGCGTTGTTCCTTAGATCAGACCCTCCTTTTGTAAAATTTTGTTAATAATTTTGAGTGATTCAAGAAGATATTTTATCTTAATTATGCTATATCTGCAAAGTAGGTTTGAAGATTTAATTCAATCTGATGTAAAAATAGAAGTGTTTCCTAAGTTTTAAAAATGTTATTATGCATTTAAATATTCAGAATCTCTTTTCAGAAGATTTTGAACCAATGATATATTTCTACTTTCTCGTGTAGATTGTTGAAGTGACTTATTTCAAATATCCATTTACTAAGTTGAGGTGAGTCTAGAATTCAGATTCTAGGTGTGGGGAAACATCTCTGAGAATGTTGAAGTTTTTACTAAATTCATTTTTTTTAAATTAAATCTATAGTTGAGGCAAGATAGACTATTATTTACTATAGTGTTGCTTCTTAACCCTGTACTGGGTTTAAATTCAAATGTTCATATTCTTCTGGGAATGCTTTTATTATATACTTTACCACATAGACTATACCATATGCAGATACTACTTTATGCATGCTTTTTGAATTACAGTATGTTTTGGAACTAAGCATAGTCTGTTGTGATTAAGTTTACTAGATGTTTCCCTGCTGACTTAGTTTTTGTTTTGCTTTGCTTTGTTATTTCAGAGAATCTTTTCCAAATGATCTTCAGTTCAATATTCTAATGAGATTTACAGTTGATCAGACCCAAACGCCAAGCTTAAAGGTAAAAATGTAAAGTCTCTTGAAGACATTGTAAGGACTTTAAGTACTTTATCAATAAAGTTACGTCAATATTTGTATTTCTGTCACATGAGCAGCTATTCAATCAGTGGGTTTTGTTTTTATAAACTTTCAGACAGTCAAGCCAGCACTTCGGGACCAGCTTCACTCTTTTTGGAGCTCCAAGGTTTTTTGTTTTTATTTTAATCTGCATTATTTCTTCTCTTAACTCTCTTTGTGATGTTTCAAATAATGTTTGTATGCATCTATATTCAACTACTAACCTTCGAAAGCCTTTACGCATGCACATATTTGATTTCATATGTTATTCAAATGCCAGGCTGTCCTTTGGAGAAGCTTACTGGGGATGTACGTTTAGAAGGCATCACAAGTATGGCCATCTAACCTTAAGCTGGTAATGCAAACTCGCTCTATAAAGTCTTACCTAATTTTATGTTTGTGATTTCCCAATATTTTTTTAGGAGTTAGAATAGCTGTAGAGTAAATAGTAAACAGAATTTTTTTTTTTATGTTTAATAATGTCTAATTCTCCTTAATGGAAATAATAACTTTTGCTTTTTGGTTCTTTTTTTTTTTTCTTTGAGTATATTATTTCAGATGTGTGCATAAAATTTGGAATCAAGATTAACTTTTTTCAGTTTTTATTTGTACACATTTTCTAGTTAATTTTTTTGAAAACTAGGAGGATTCTGATTTGTGATTTAAAATTATTATTAAATTTAACATAGAAAATAAAAATAAAATATAAAAGAATTCCTGAATTCTTTACCAAAAATGTTTTTCTTAGATAATTTTAAGATTATGAGATCAGCAGATGACATAATGGTTACGTCTCTGGACTCCCACATAGTCGACCATGGTTTAAGTCCTAGACCTGGCGACTTAAAAATCATGCCAGGCACGTGTGCGTGCATGCCCAAAATCCTGAGAGGAAAACAGAGAAGGGATTACAGCATGGCCATCCCTCTTGGGGAGTGATTTCTCACTTTCCGTCTCTCTGTTTCTCTGGCAAGTGTACATGCTCTTATAGCAAAATCCTCTCTACCAAAAAAAAAAAGATTAAATAAGATTAAAGTCAGGGAAATAACAAGCATATATACTTATACAAGTCTTATGTTTTTCTGCTCTATTCTGCACGAAATGTATTTCCACAAGCATTACTGCCCAGGAGTATTTTTCCCTTAAATTTCTGAATGCAATTGTGCCTTAAAAATCACAAGTTTGTTTCTTACTAGAGTTGACTTTCACTCAACATTTTGTTATTTTTCTCAGGGCTGCTTGGTGAAAGGGGTTCCATCTGTTTTGATTTTGAAAAATGACCTACAGAAGAATAAGTTACTTGATATTATTGACAAATATTTTCGAACTCATTTTACATCCAAGACATTGTACCAGGCACTTCTGAGAATACAAAACTTATCGTTTTAATCATTATTATCTATAATACATGATAAACTGTAAACTATAATAGAGATTTCAATATATGTACATATATTGAAAGTGTATATGGGGCCAGCAGGTAGCATGGTGACCGGGGCACTGGACTCCCACATGACTGTGTTCATTTGTATTGTACTTGAGGGTTTTGCTGAAACAGCAGATTGTAGGTATTCTTGCCATATACAGCTTTAAACACAAAGGGGTAATTGAGATGATAGACTTGTTGTTTACTTATCTATAGAGACCATTTCACTCTATAATAATAAAAAATAAAATCACTGAGTGAGTAGATTTTATGGGTTCTCACTGCAAAAAATAAGTATATAAAAGAACCTATTTGATAGTAATTAACTCAATTTAGCCATTCCACAATGTGCACGTATTTCTAAAATGTACATATATGGTATGCCCTAAATAAATGCAGTTGCTATTTATCAGTATAAAATGTGATGTTTTTCTTGCCAGAAGGCAATGTGTACTCGCCAAGAAGAGAGCACACTCCCCAGTGGGGCATGGCCACATCACAGTTCACCTTCGCCTTCCTCTATTTCTCTGTCCCATCAAGGCATTTACACGGTGTGTCTCTCAAGCCCCCAGGGCTAGATCTCAGCTGTAGTCAGCCCTTTGGGAACTGGCTTTCCATGCATAGCCCTTAACTGCTGTGCTAAAAGGGCCAGCCCCAAAATTAATTCTTTAAAGAAACGGAATATACAAGTAAACCCTGAGAGAATTGTCATTTAGAAATCCTACAGTATTGGGATATGTGACTTTGAAAATAGCGGTTCTCCAGATGAGCTCCATAGCCTGGTAGTTAAGGCAGCAAGATCCCACATGGCCTACCCTGAGGTTGTATTCCTGGTCCCAGTAACTTCAGAAATATGCCAGGCACATGTGTGTGCATGCCCCAAATCCCGACAGGGTAGAAAGGTGGAAAATGGATTGCAGCATGACCTTTCCCCATGGGGTATGTGCTTTGTCTTTGTCCTCCCTCTGTCCCTGTCTCTGTCTCTGGGGAGCAAATGTATCCTCTGGCAAAATTTTTTAAAAGGGGGCCAGCAGGTGGCATGGTGGTTAAGGTGCTGAGCTTCCATATGGCCTTCCACGATTCAAGTCCCAAATTCAGTGTCTTGGAAATCATACTGGGCACATACTTAGGTGACCAAAATCCCAACAAGAAAATGGAGAAAGGAGTGTAGCATGGCCATCCCCCCCAGGGGCTAAGGGGGCGTAATTTTTCACATTCTCTCTCTGTCTCTATCATTAAGTGCACACATCTATGGCAAACCTCCCCCCAGAAAAAGTGATAGATTCGGGACCAGCAGATGGCATAATGGTTCCGTCACTGGATTTCCACATAGTCAACAGCAGTTCAAGTCCCAGACTCAGTAACTTAAAACTCATGCCAGGCACATGTGCATGTATGCCCAACATCCACAGAGAAACATGAAGGAGAAGGGATTGTGCCATGGCCATTCCCCTTTGGGGAGTGATTTATCTCATTCTGTCTCACTGTCTCTGGTGAACACACATGCACTATAGCAAAAATGTCTCAGAAAAAGTTAAAGATTCAAATAAAATAATTCCTCTATTTATAAAAGGGTGGGGCAGCAGATGGCATAGTGGTCAGGACACTGGACTCCCACATGGCCAACCACAGTTTAAGTCCTGGACCAAGTGGCTTGAAAATTACTCTGGCTGCACGTATGTACATATACATGTGCCCAGAATCCCAAGAAGAGAAGGGATTGAGTTGTGGCCATCTCCCCTAGGGGGTGATTTCTCACTTTCTCGGGGGAGAAAGTGTCTTTCTCCAGCAAGCACACACACCCTATAGCAAAAACATAAATAAGTAATTTTTTAAAAATAAAAAACAGTAATTGTAAGCCACTTTTTATCTGTCCCAGTATACTTGAGAGAGGAAATATAATTTAACAGTAACTTACTATAAAGATAAAAATGACACAGTCTAAAAAGAAGCCTATGTGCTGATTTTGAAGACTGAGTAAATTCACACCAAGATTTACTAAGAGAGAGACCAGCAGATGAAATGGTGGTTAAGTCATGAGACTTCCATATGGCCAACTGTGGTTCAAACCCCAGACCTGGTGGCTAGCTTTTCTCACTTTCTCTCTCTTTCTCTTTCTCGTGAGCACATGTGCCCTATAGCAAATTTTAAAATAATAATAAATAATTCTTTTTTTTTTTTTTTCAAAAAAAGAATCACTAAGAGAATAATGAGACTTTTAAAGCCCACAAAAGATAATATTTTATACAAGTAAGTATTGTCTTTTGTCCAACAGTACTTGCATAAAACTTTTGTGGCACTTTTTTGAAAGGCAGTTCTAACAGTCGGTGGACCTATTAAGGAACCTGATCTCATTGTATGACTCTTATTGAATATTGACCCAAAAAAACCCTATGTGGCCCACCTTGATTACCAGTTTTGTTTCCAAAATACTTCATTTATTTCTTCAAAAATGAATTTACAATGAATTGATAATGGTGGCTCCACATGAGACTAGTCAAGGATCAGCCATGGGACCAGCAGGTGGCATGGTGGTTAAGGTGCTGGGCACTCCCACATGGCTGACCACGGTTCAGGTCCCAGACCTGGTGGCTTGCTTTCTCATGTCCCCTCTTTCTCTCTCTCTCTCTCTGTCTCTGTCTCTCTCTGTCAAATAAAAAATAAATGAATAAATAAATTTTTTAAAATTCAAAAAAAAGGATCAGCCATAAGGTCTGTACTCAGGTTCAAGGGGAAATTTACACTCTTGTCAAGTAGTTGTTCAAACTCAGGAAATGAAACTCCTGGAATCTAAAAGTTCTGATGTGTGTGAAAAACAAAAATCATCTCCATTATCACATACTTGTATCTCAGGTAGGTATGTGGTTGTATAATTTCTTTTACTTGCTGATATTGTTTGTTCATTTTCTGTTTGTCAAAAAATAAACTCTTGATTATTTCTGAAGTGTTGTCCAGTGTCTCACAGTGACCATTTTATTTTCCTTTCTCATTGCGCTTACCTCTGCAGGTGAAGGTTGCTATCCTTAAATACATAGAAACTCTGGCAAAACAGATGGATCCTGGAGATTTTATAAATTCCAGTGAAACTCGCCTGGCAGTGTCTCGGGTCATCACTTGGACGACAGAACCCAAAAGTTCTGATGTTCGGAAGGTATGCTTTAATATGAGGTCAGAAGATAAGTTGGAATGGAATGGAATGTTCAGTGTTGAAGGACATGCGTATGTGTATATTCTTGATTTGATTATTATACACATAGACGTGCCTTGTAAAACTATGCCATAGGGGCCAGCAAGGTAGTGCGACAGTTAAGGGGCTGGACTCTCCTGTGGCTAACTCTGATTCCAATCAGACCTGGTGCCTCCTTGCTTTCTCACTTTCCTTCTCTTCATCTTTCTCTAGTGAGTGCACGTGGTGCCCTGTAGCAAATTTTAAAAATAGTAATAATACATAAAATTAAATAAATAACTGAATTAAAAAAAAAAAAGATGACAGTACTGCCCAAAGTGATCTATAACTCAACTCAACAACCCCTATCAAAATCCTATCTAGAGGACCAGCAGTTAGTGTAATGGCTATGTTGCTGGACTCCCGTGTAGTCGACCATGGTTTGTGTCCTGGACCCGGTGGCTTAAAACTCACACCGGGTGCATGTGCGTGCGTGCCCAAGATCCCAAGAGGAGAACGGAGGAGAAGTTTCTCTGGATGGACTTCATTTAACCATCCTTCCACCTAGTAACCATGTATTAGGAAAGCTGAAGTAGTGGCATGTATTAACAGAGAAACCTAGCAGATTGGTTAACTTGCCCTTGTTTGTGAAACATACTTGTTAACTTTATATATTTTATCTTCCAAAAATAATTGGTAGGTCAGGTTTTTTTTAATTATTCTAACAAAGAAGCTTGAAAGAAAATAAGGATGGGCTAGCAGGTGGTTATGGTACTTAAGGCACTGGACTACCACATGGCCAACTGCTGTTCAAGTACTGGACCTTGTGACTTGCTCTTTCTCCTCTCTCTCTGTCTCTTTCTGGTGAGCCCATGTGCCTGTAGCAAATTTAAAAAGAATAAAGATAAATATAATTAAGTCTGTTAAAAAAAAGAAAGAAAGAAAAGGTAAATAAGAACATCTTCCTTTTCCCTGGGAAAAATGGCTAAGCCTGTGCTCTTGAACAAAGTGGTGAGAGAAGAAAATGGTTCCCTTTGAGTAACCAAAATTTATTAATCTACTTCTTGTATGTCTTTGTTCTTTAGGCAGCACAATCAGTGCTGATTTCTTTATTTGAACTCAATACCCCAGAGTTTACAATGTTATTAGGAGCTTTACCAAAAACTTTTCAGGATGGTGCTACCAAGCTTCTTCACAATCACCTTCGAAACACTGGCAATGGAACCCAGGTATTTTCACTTACTGTCTTGACTACTGTATGATGTGATGGTTTGTTTACCAATTGCATTCATTTACATGAAGTAAACTTGATCCTATATATAATTTTTACATCTGTGCTTGGCAGCATTTATTGAGCACAATTAACTCTGTCTTGGAAAGAATAGAATCTCTAGGCCTGTCGTGTTTCTATTATGATTTCTGCACACTAGAGTGGTGGTCAATGGTGTCCAGGGTATGAACAAGGAAAGCCAAATGTGAGTAGAACACAGATGAGGGTACCACTTCTAAGTGGATGCCTTTAGAATTAGGACATAGTCTTTAGGTGAATCAATACTTAATTAAGGACTAGCAGGAATACATTTTTTCAGAGCTAACACATATATTTAAAGGGTAGTGCTTTAATAAGTGTGGTCACATTTAATGATTATAGGCTTATAAGTCTATTTATGCTTGGATATTCAAGATTTTGTTTTGAGGAAGAAAGAACCAAGTGAGACATTGCAGTATTATATATAAATGATATGAAGTCATTTGTGTAATATGCCTAGAGAATCGAACTCAAGTCTTAAGAAAGAAAGGCCTTTGGGGCCCACCAAGTGGCGTGGTGGATCAAGGCGCTGGACTCCCACATGGCCGACTGTGGTTCAAGTTCCAGACCTGGCAGCTTGCCTTCTTGCTTTTTCTTTCTCTCTCTCTGTCTCTGGTCAAATTAAAAAATAATAATGACACATGGAATTAAATGAATAAATAATTCTTTTTAAAAAAGAAAGATCTTTGGAAACATAAATGAGGGCCATCACACCATGGGATGGATCCACATAGCTGATCTCCCCAGACCTGGCAGCTTGAGAAACATGCTAGTCACGAATGCCTGCATGCCTTGGGACCAGCAGTTAGCGTAATGGCTATGTCGCTGAACTCCCACATAGTTGACTGTGGTTTGAGTCCTGGACCCGGTGGCTTAAACTCATGCCGGGCGCATGTGCGTGCGATCCCAAGAGGAGAGCAGAGAAGAAGGGATTGCAGCATGGCCAGGGGGGTGATTTCTCACTTTCTATCTCTCTGTCTCTCTCTGTCTGGCAAACGCACGCGCCCTATAGCAAAAAATCTCTCCAAAAAAAAATGCCTGCATGCCTGAAACTCTGAGAGATGAAAGAGAAGAGTTTATTGCATGACCATTTCCCATGGGGGATGCTTTTGTGCTGTCTCTCTCTTTCTTTCTTTCTCTTTCTCTCTCTATACTTCTGTCTCTCTCCTGTGAACTCATGTGTCTTCTGACAAATCAAAAAAGAAAGAAAGAGGGATCTGCAAATGGTATAATTGTTATTTTGTCACTGGACTCCCATGTAGTTTACTGCAGTTTGAGTCCTGGACCTGGCAGTTTAAAATTCACACTGGGTATGTGTGCATGTGTGCCCAAAATCCCAGGAGGAGAGTGGAAGAGAAGGGATTGCAACATAGCCATCCCCCCTAGGGAGTGATTTCTCACTTTCTGTCTCTGGTGAACACATGCACCCTGTAGCAAAGATCTCTCTCTTTAAAAAAAAAAAAGAGAGAGAGAGAGAGAGAGAGAGAGAAAGAAAACATTAAATAAGAACGTAGATGCAGTGCCTTAAGGTAAATCCTGAGAGTTAAAAGCAATCTGGGAACAGGGCCTGCTGGTGTCATGATAGTTAGGACAACTGGATCCCACATGGCTGACGACACAGTTTGAGTTCCAGACCTGAAGGTTTGAAAAACAGGATAGGCTTGTGTGCCAGCATGCCCAAAATCCTGAAAGGGAAAAAAAAAAATGGAGAAGGAATTGCAGCATGGCCATCCCCCATCCTCTCTGTCTTTTTCTCACTTTCTCTGGTAAATGCATACACACTGTGTCAAATTTAAAAAAAAAAAAAGTAATCTAAGAACAATTTCTTGTGAACCTGTCAGGTATTTTTCTCTTTCTCTCTGTCTCTCTTTGTTATGGGCAGTATTAATAATGGTTGAAGGAAAGAAATTCTCTCAGAACAGGAAGCTCATTTAAAATTACTACTTTAGGGGCTAACAGGTAGTGTGGAGGTTAAGGTGTTGGGCTCCCATGTAGCCAACTGCAGTTCAAGTCACAGACTCAGAGACTTAAAAATCACACTGGGCTCCTGTGCATGCATGCCCAAAATCCGGAGGGGAGAATAGAGGAGAAGGGATTGAGACATGGCCATCCCCCTGGGGGGGTGGTGATTTTTCATTTTTCCTCTCTCTGTCTGTCTCTGTCTTTGGCGAGTACGTATATCCTGTATAGGAAAGAAGAAAAAAAGACTAATTAAGAATCTTGTTAAATTCTTGAGGAAAAGGAAGTTAATATTGGAGAGCAGAAAGTAGTTAAGGAGAACAGAAAAGGTCTAAAGAGTTAAATCAGGAAACATTTCCCTCCCAGAAGCCAACCATAAGTACACGAATATTTAGAATATTGACCTATAAATATGGTTCATCTTCATAATTGTATGACTTCTTTAAGAACCTTTTAATTGAACATACCTATCATGTGTTAATGTTTATTTGACTCCCTTCATCAGAGTTCTATGGGAAGCCCTTTGACAAGACCAACACCACGATCACCAGCCAATTGGTCCAGCCCCCTTACTTCTCCTACCAATACATCACAAAATACTTTATCTCCAAGGTAAGAAAAGGACAATTTTCCATCATCATTTATATTTGCAAATTCCCATGTTTAGAAAAAATAGACATTTACAAAATTCCTGTCAATTTCCACTTGACTTGAAAAGTCTTAGAAAATTCTAAATTTTTTTCAGTTTACTCAAAAGCTAGTCCTTTAAATAATAAGTTATAGGATCTAGAATTTTTTTTTATTATTTTATTTAATTTTATTTATTATTATTATTATTTTAATTTGATCAGAGAGGGAAAGTGAAAAAGCAAGTGCCAACCCCAAGACCAGGACTCGAACCACGGTTGGCCATATGGGAATCCAGCACCTTAACCACCATGCTACCTGCTGGCCCCAGATCTAGATTTTTTTTTTTAAGAGAAGACCTAAAATTTTTTAATAAGTGAAAAGAAAACCTGTTGACACAGCTTTTATAAATTACTGTGTGTTCCATTAAGTAATAATAGTTACAGGCCAACCTGGGGCATGGTTGTTAAGACATCTGGATCCTACATGGCTAACTGTGTACTTCAAGTACTGAACCCTACAGCTTAAAAAAAAAAAAAAAAACTCACTGGGCACGCATGTGTGTGTGTGTGTGCACCCAAAATCCTAAAAGGAGTGCAAAACAAAGAAAGGATTGCAATGTGACTGTCCCTCATGAGAGGTGCTTTCTCATTTTCCATTCTCTCTCTTTCTGGCTGTCTCTGGTGAGCACACACATGCTCTGGCAAATTTTTTTAAAAAATGACGTTTGGGACCAGCAGTTAGCGTAATGGCTATGTCGCTGGACTCCCATGTAGTTGACCGCGGTTCACATCCCGGACCCAGTGGCTTAAAACTCATGCTGGGCACTTGTGTGTGCAGTCCCAAGATCCCGAGAGGAGAATGGAGGAGAAGGGATTGTGGCGTGGCCAACCCCCTTGGGGGGTGATTTCTCGCTTTCTGTCTCTCTGTCTCTATCTTTCTGGCGAGCACACGCGCCCTATAGCTAAAACCTCTCCAAAAAAAAAAAAAAAAAGAAATTTATATTCCTCAGAGTTACTATATAAATCCAGTAAAGTATGAAGTATAAGTGGAGAGGTCAATTATAACAATGGATATTTACCTCTGATATTGATCAGCCACCTCTAAAAATGGAAAAAAAAATTAAGCTTATAGACAAAACAAAGAGAAGAACACATAGAGGCATATAATGGCATTATCAATACATTCTGAGAAAAAATATGACTGAGATTGTTTCTTAATAGAAAATAGGAGATGTGGGTAGTTTTCATATTCTTGTATAATTCGTGTATAGGCTGTATTCAGATGAAGTTCCTATCTCATTAGTTGGCTTTTTTTTTTCTTTTTTCTTAACCCTTTGAAAGAAAGTGTGCTTAGTAGTTCATATTTAGGGTTGTTAACTTGATTTTTGTTGTTAGCCATATACCATAGCATACTTCATGAGGTTATTGATTAACGTTGTAAGATACTGGGACCAGCAGATGGCATAAGGATAAGTTGCTGGACGCCCATGCAGTCAACCACGGTTTGAGTGAACACGACAGCTTACAACTCACACTGGGCACATGTGTGTGCATGTCCAAAATCCCATGAGAAGAATGGAGGATTGCAGCGTAACCATCACAAT
>NW_006210004.1:445458-462810 GCF_000334495.1 Tupaia belangeri chinensis | reverse complement strand
TGGGGGGGGTGATTTCTTGCTTTCTGTCTCTACAGGGAGTGCACGCACCTTATAGTAAAAATCTCTCTCTAAAACAAAAAGTTATAAGATGCTACATCAGCATCTGAAAAATGAAAAAGAAAAATATATTGCAAATATTTTCTAGCTGACTTTTTTCTATATTACATGTTTATGACAATTTTGGTGGCTAAATTCCAGTCTCAGTTGAATTTTAGAATTTGATTATGGAATTCATGTCAACAACATTTATATTCAGTGTTAAAAATCCTTTGCTATCTCATAAATTTATGTAAAATACATGTCTCTTCTTTAAGCAGTCCCATTATAGTGAGTTAATAAATAAGAGGGATTGGCAAGGCTTCCTTTTTTTTTTTTTCCTTAAGATTTTTGTCATAGAGTACATGTGCTTGCTGGAGAGAGAAAGTGAAAACTCAGCCCCGAGGGGCGGGGGTGACCACACCACAGTCCCCTCTCCACTCTCCTCCTGGGGTTTTGGGCATGTACAGATACACGCTCAGCGTGATTTTCAAGGTGTCAGAGCCAGGATTCAAACCATGATCGGCCACATGGGAGTCCTGTGGCTTAACCACCATGCCACCTGCTGGCCCCTTGGCAAGCTTTCTGTAAAAGGCCAGGTGGTAAATTTAGGCTTGTTGAGCCATGTGGTCATGATCACTACTCAGTTTGATTGTTAGAGTACAAAGGCAGTCGTAGTTTGATACCTAAATAAATTAACATGGCTGTGTTTCAATAACATTTTACTTATAGACACTGGAATTTGGATGCTATATCATTTTTGTCATAAAATATTCATTGAGGGCCAGCTCTGTGGCCTGGTGATTAAAGCTAGATCCCATATTGTCAACTGTGCAGTGCAAGTCCTGGACCTGGCACGTGTGTACACTTGTCCAAATCCTGAAAGGAGGGAAAGATGGAGGAGAAGGGATTGTGGCATGACCATTCCCCACCAGAGGTGATTCTCCTGTGTGTCTCTGGCAAGCACACACATCCTCTAGCACACCCACCCACCCACCTACGCACACGTACACGCACAAAACTCATTTTAATTTCAATCATTTAAAAGTATAACTTATAAACCATCCATAGTTTGCTGACCCCTGGTTAATGAGGACATTTTTGAAGGTAGAAAGACAAACCTGTTTTTAAGGGATGTGCTTTCTAGAGTCATTGTACACTGTCTTTGGTGGAGAGACAAGGGGGCATGTACTTTAACCATTTCTAGCTTCCATGGCTTATTTTAATTATGCTTTAAGGAATATATATTCTCTAATTCTGTCTTTATAGATATGCTATATAATTTTGGGACCAGCAGTTGGCATAATGGCTATTTTGGCTAGATTCCCATGTAGTCAACCGCAGTTCAGGTCTTGGACCTGGTGGCTTAAACTTTAAACTTACACCAGGCATGTGTGCATGCATGCCCAGGATCCCGAGAGGAGCATGGAAGAGAAGGGATTGTGGTGTGGCCATCATCCCTAAGGGGTGATTTCTCGCTTTCTGTCTCTGTCTCTCTATCTTTCTGGTGAGCGCACATGCCCTATAGCAAAAACCTCCAAAAAAAAAAAACCAAAAAAATATATATATATTATACATATATTACATGTATATATAATATATATATATATATGCTGTATACTTTCAAAAATGTTTATATTTTAAAACTGCACATAAATAAGGACTAGCAGATGGCATACTTGTTACATCGCTGGATGTCCACATAGTCAGCTACAGTTTGAGTCCCAGATCTGGCAGCTTTAAACTCAGACTGGGTGCGTGTGCGTTCGTGCCCAAAATCCCGAAAGGAGAATGGAAGAGAAGGGATTGCAGTGTGGCCATCCCCCCTGGGGGGTGATTTCTTACTTTCTGTCTTTCTGTTTCTCTCTGTCTCTCTGATAAGCATATACGCCCTATAGCAAAAATCTCCCTACTAAGCTACACATAAATAAAAATTAATTATGTTTTTTTCATAGTGCATTTGATTATGACACAGAAAATATGAACTCTGAAGATATATATAGCTCTCTTAGAGGTGTCACTGAAGCGATCCAGAATTTTAGCTTCCGTAGTCAAGAAGATATGAATGAGCCATTGAAAAGGGATTCTAAAAAAGAGGATGGTGATTCAGTGAGTATTTGAATATTCTTACATTGCAGATACCTCATTTTCCATTAAGAGTATTTCTTTTAAAACTTTGCTTTCTATCATTTTCAAATATATTTTCTAGAAGTCAATCACTACAAATTTTTGCTGAGTATTTTCCACCTGCCACACACTGTTTTGGGTGTTAAATTTACAAGACAGTATCGCTCAGTTCCTTTTAGATTTTCATGCAGAGATGAGTAATACTGGGTTTTAGTTAGAATGTGCCGTGAAAGAAGGTGAATCTATTTTAGATTTTGTAGTCAGAGAAGGTCGCTCGTGAGATATGACATTTATATTGAGATCTGAATTAAGCCACACAAATCTAGAGAATTCCATGAAAGAGTCAGCAAGTGCAAGATACTTACATGGCAGCGAGGTTTGTGTAACTGAAGACTAGGAGGAAAGCTACTACTTAGAGCATTATGAAAGAAGGGAGAGGGACCAGCAGATGGCGTAATGCTTACGTCGCTGGCCTCCCACATGGCCAACCATGGTTCGAGTCCGGGACCTAGTGGTTTCAAAACTCACGCCGGGTGCGTGGGCGTGCATGCTCAAAATCCTAAGAGGAGAATGGAGATGAAGGGATTATAGCATGTTCTTCCTCCTAGAGGATGATTTCTCACTTTATGTGTCTCTTCTCTCCAGCAAGTTCATGCTCCCTATAACAAAAACACACTTTAAAAAAAGAAAAAGAGTGAAACAAGGACCATATCACAGAAAATAGCATAAGACCAAATAAGTTTAACGTTAGTTAACGTTAGTTCCCTGGTAAATGTAGTGGTAGCGATTGGC
Source organism: Tupaia belangeri chinensis (assembly GCF_000334495.1). NCBI lineage: Eukaryota > Metazoa > Chordata > Mammalia > Scandentia > Tupaiidae > Tupaia > Tupaia belangeri. The sequence goes on along the minus strand of NW_006210004.1, from coordinate 459,855 downwards.
ATCATCAGTTTCTATGGCACCAGTTAGGAATGCGATGGCCTATTTTTCTGATGTATGTGACTATTACTGTTTAGTTTGTTGCTTCTGCCATTATACAAAGAGTAGTTGTTTTTTACTTTTTGTTAGACTTTCCTCTGATAGCTTAGACTTGCATCAAAAGGAGTCATCCCTCCGGTATTGTGGAACCCATCAGTTTTCAGTGTTTCCAGAAGTGCAGAGCATTGTCCTTTTTTAAGACATCCCTAAAGGACTCTCTGGTGCCTGTTTGACTTCTTTCCTGCTGTTTTCCTAACCATCTCCATCTGGCAGAGCTGGTTGTGGTGGGCCTACCTGAATAGCTGCCACAAACCAAATTGCCACTCATATTTGAGGTTCCCTACCCTAAAAGCCGCAGATGATAGCAGTAATGGGCTACTAAGAATTAACACTTGCGATTCAGTTTTCAGACCAAACGTGGTATGGGGTGAGAAACTCAAGTAGTAGACCAACGTGAGTTCAAATCCCAGTTCTTGGCAGTTATTAGCTGGTCAGTTATTTCTAAGCCTAAGTGTCTTCATTAGAAAAATAGCAATACTGCTGCCTACCTTATAAACCATGAGTCTGGCAAATATCCGTCCAGCCCAGATTTCTCTGCTGAACTTCATGATCATGCGTTCAATTGCCTGTTTGAACTGATCGTCCCTAAAACTGCTCTTCCCTTTCTTAGTTGATGGCCACATTCGTTGCTCAACCAGAAAACCTTGGATAGAACAGTTGTCCTTGAGCCCTTTTCCTCATCTTCCATGTCCAACCCGTTGGAAGATCCATTGGTTCTACCTTCCAAATATATCCAGAAGCTGTCCATTTCTCATCACTCCCTCCCTGGCAGGCCCTCACCACGTCAGTTCTCTCACGTGATTGGCTTCTAATTGGCCTCCTTGATTCCACCCTCAGCCTCCTGTAAGGTTCTCACAGCTCAATGGAAGGGCTCAGAAGAAAAGCCAAAATCTACCAGAAGACTTTTCCTCTTACCTCACTGCCCTCATCTCCTGCTGTTCTCGTTCCCTCTGCTCCTTGCTACACTGGTCTCCTTGCCCTTTAAACTTACTGTGTGTGTTCCTACCTCAAGGTCTTTATGGTGACTCTCCCCTCTACCTGAAACACCTTATCAGACAACCCCTTGATTAATTCCCTTATTTCCTTTGAATCTTTATACAAATGTCTCCTCAGCGAACCCTACTCACTCCATTTATTTTAATTTACAAACTCTACTCTCCCCACTCAGCCTTTATGATACCTACTCTTTTTTTCGTATATGCTAATCTTCTTCTATCATATACTTGATTCATTTACAGAGCTTTTGTACTTATTTTTTTAATTGCCAGAGTGCCCGTGTGCTTGGCAGAGAGAGCACAAGAGCAAGTGCCCCCCCCTAGTGGAGCGTGGACACACCACAGTCCTTTTCCATCAAGATTTGGGGCACACATTCACATGTGCCTGGCATATTTTTCCAGCCAGTAGGGCTGGGTTTTGAACTGCAGTTAGCCATGTGGGATTCGGCTCCACTTGCACTGCACTTAACCCCTGGTACTACAAGGCTAACAGCCCTCATTAAGTTTTGGGTTTTGTTGTTGTGGATTTTGTTTTGTTTTTAAGAGAGATTTTTGTTATACGATCTATCCCAGGGCTGAGGAGGGGGGTTAGGGGGTGATGGCCATGCTGCAACCCTTTCTTGTCTTTTCTCCTCTTAGAATCTTGGGAACATGTGGCGTGACTTTTAAGCCACTGACTCTGGAACTCAAACTGCTGTCAAATACATGGGAATCTAGTGACATAACCATTATGGCATCTGCTGATCCCAAGCCCTCATAAAGTTTTTTGTTGTTTCTATTCCTCTACTGGGAAATAAAACCCAGGATGGTAGACATCATTTTCTGTTTTGCTCATTGATCTATTTCCGATGCCAAAAACAATGCCTGGCATGTAATAAGTGCACAGTAAATATCCTGAAAAATATTCGTGAAGTGCCTAGCAAATGATTTGACATATAGTTGTTCGGTAGATGGTGATATTTGTCCTGGTAATGATTTTGATACTGGTATTCAAATCACTATTAGTATTGATGTTTTAGTTTATGTACCCAAACTCTATTGACATCTTTCCAAAAGTTATTCAAGCCTTTTAAGGCTTGTTTTCTTTCTTTCTTCCTTTGTTTAAAGAATTATTTTATTTAACTTTATTTATTATTATTATTATTATTATTATTTTCCAGTTTTGATCAGAGAGCAATAATAGAGAGAAAGAGAGAGAGGGAAAGTGAGAAAGCAGGCCACCAGGTCCAAGACTTGAACCATAGTCAGCCATGTGGGAGTCCAGCACCTTTAACCACCATGCCACCTACCGTCCCCAAGGCTTGCTTTCTTTCCTTTTGCTTTTTCCTTTTTTTTTGTTTTTTTTTTAATGAAGGGCAAGCGCATGCACTGGAAGGGAGGGCAAGAAAAAGAGAAAGTACCCCTCAGTAGGGCCTGGTCTTCCCATAGTCCTTTTTCCTTCAGTTGTCCATCCCTTTAGGAACCTGGGCACATACACACACAGCCAGTGTGTGTTTCAAGCCAATAGGTTAGGGACTAAAACCCTAGTTGGTCATGTAGGATCCAGCTTCCGGTGTGCAGCACTAACCACTATGGCATACAGCCAACCCTAAGTGAGGTTTTCTTCGACCTCTTTGACCTTCTATCGTGTGATTTGCAACCTTCATGGAATCTGGCAGCTGTTGCTTCTGTTGGTAATTGAAGTCCTTTTTCATCTCTAACTGGTATGGAGAACCTATTCCAAATTAAACTATATATTATTTGATCAAGCTATTGTCAGAGGAACTGTAATAGTCACTAGAGCCAGCATTCTTTTATGGTTCTCACTATTGTGGTGTCTTTACTATTGGGTCGTCAGAAAAGTCATGACGCATTTTTGCATAGAAAAATAATGTCATTACTTTTCCAATGACCCAGTATAAGTTTTGACATTTTGACTCTGAATTTTAACTCATAATGTTTTACCTAATATTTACATTTTTTATCTGGTTATTGTTACCTTTTAAGTTGCCTGTTAAGCAGTAAGAAAACATCTTTTTAAAATAAAATGAGTAAATTTGCTGTGCCATCTTCCCATCATAGATGTGTGGTGGACCTGGGATGTCTGACCCAAGAGCAGGAGGCGATGCCACTGACTCAAGCCAAACAGCTCTTGATAACAAAGCATCATTGCTACACTCGATGCCAGCTCACTCCTCCCCACGTTCCCGAGACTATAATCCGTATAACTATTCAGATGCCATCAGCCCCTTCAACAAGTCTGCCCTCAAGGAAGCCATGTTTGACGACGATGCTGACCAGTTTCCTGATGGTATGTTCTGGGTCACACTGCCACCACCTGTGTTTTGGAGGACTGGTAATCAATAAAACAAAAGAAATGTGTATACCAAAACAAAGGATCTTTGGGATGAGAATGTTTTCTCTTATTTTCTAGAGCCAATTTCTAATGGGTTGATAGTTCGCCTCTCCAAAATGAGCACCAGGGCACATCCACAGATCATCCTCAAAAATCAAAATCTTAGTGAGACCAGCAGATGGCATAATGACTATGTTGTTGGACTCCCATGTAGTCGACCATGGTTCGAGTCCCAGACCTGGTGGCTTAAACTCACGCCGGGCACATGTGCGTGCATGCCCAAGATCCCAAGAGGAGAATGGAGGAGAAGGGATTGCAGCGTGACCATCCCTGCTGGGGGGGTGATGTCTCGCTTTCTGTCTCCCTGCCTCTTTGTCTTTCTGGCGAGCACACGCGCCCTATAGCAAAAAAAAAAAAAAATCAGAACCTTAGTGTTCTCCCAGAAATAACTGAAATCAAGAGCAAATTTGTTTCTAGATACAGTCACAAAGATTTGCCTGTGTTTTTAAGGTTTCATCATGACAGCAGTGTAACAGGAGGGAATAAATGGGACTTTAGCCATTTAAAAATGAAGTCCTGGATCAGCCGATGGCATGGTGTTAAGGGCGCTGGACTCCCACATGGCTGACCACGGTTCAAATCCCAGACCACTTTCTCTCTCTCTCTCTCTGTCTCTCTGTCTCTCTTTGTCTCTGGTCAAATTTTAAAATAATATTAATGGTGAGCCAAGAAATGGCATAACGGTTACAATGCTAGACTCCCACATGGCCAACCGTAGTTTGAGTCCTGGATCTGGTGACTTGAAAAAAAAAAAATCACACCGGGAGCATGTGTGTACATGCTCCCTGGAGGAGAATGGAAGAAAAGAGATTGTGGTGGGACCATACCACTGAGAAGTGATTTCTCACTTTCTAACCACCATACCACCTGCTGGCTCCCAAGGCTTGATTTTTAGCCACCCTACTATTCAGATTCAATGGCATGTACCAGTAGTCCCAGCTGTTCAGGAGGCTAGGGCAGGAGGATTACAACATAGCAAGACCTTATCTTAAAAAATAATAATAATAATTTATGCATGGGTTGCAAACTGCAGACTAAATTGGGTCTACTAACATTTCTTGCCTTGACTAGATTGATTTTGTCTGTGTCTATATACATTTTGTTTTGTTTTTTTTTAATAATCAAAAGCTTCAAAGTTGGTTGGGAGTGTAGAACAACTTCTTCTCCTGAAACATTTGAAAGTAACTTGCCAGCCTGATGCTTCATTGCTCCAAATACTTTAGAATTTATTTTCTACAAAGATATTATCATGCATAAGCATAGTATACTCATCAAAAGCAACATATAAATAATCACGAAAATCCTATTATAATTTTGCCAATTATCCATATAATATCATTTTTACAATTTTTTATTGTGTTAAAATATACACAACAGGACCAGCAAGTGGCATGGTGGTTCAAGCACTGGCTTCCCATAGGGCTGACCATGGCTCAAGCCCCAGACCCAGTGGCTTGAAGATCATGCCAGGTACATGTGCATGCATGCCTAAAATGCTGAGGTCGGACAATGAAGGAGTGATTTCATTGTGGCCATCCCTTCTGGGGGATGATTTCTCACTACCCCCCTGAGCAAGTGTATGATCCCTATGGCTAAAACCTAAAATAAATAAATAATATAAAATGTACCGTCTTAACCATTTTAAGTATACAGTTCAGTATTATTAATATATTCATACTTTTGTACAATCATAATGACCATTTATCTTTATATCTCTTTCTATCTTATAAAACTAAAACTCTACTTAAATAAGTTCCCATTTTCTCCCTTACCCAACTCTTGGCAACCACCATTTTACTATCTGTCTCTGATTTTGACTACTCTAAGTACCAAAGATAAGTGGAATCAGGCAGTATTTGTCTTTTGTGGTTCTTACTTCACTTAGCGTAACGTCCTCAGGATCGTCGATACCGTAGCATACCTCAGCATTTCCTTCCTTTTTAAGGCTGAAAAATATCCTGTTGTATGTACATACCACATTTTGCTTATCTGTTTATTCATGAATGAACATTTGGGTTCCTTTTATGTTGTACATTAGTGTACAGATATCTCTTTGCAACCCTGTTTTTGATTCTTTTGGGTGTCTACCCAGAAGTAGACTTGCTAGATCATATGGTAATTCTACTTTTAAGTTTTTGAGGAACCACTGTACATTTTTCCACAGTAGCGTTACCATTTTACATTTCTACCAACTACACAAGATTTCTAATTTCTTTACATCCTCGCCAATATTTGTTATTTTCTGGGTTTTGTTCTGTTTTTTTGTTTGTTTGTTTGTTTGTTTGTTTGTTTGTTTTGGAGAGATTTTCACTATAGGGAGCATGCGCTCACCAGCCAGATAGAGAGCGACAGAGAGACAGAAAGCAAGAAATTGCCCCCCAGAGGGGATGGCCACGCCGCAATCCCTTCTCCTCCATTCTCCTCTCGGGATCTTGGGCACGCATGCACACACGCCCGGCATGAGTTTTAAGCCACCAGGTCCGGGATGCAAACCGCGGTCGACTACGTGGGAGTCCAGCGACATAACCATTACGCTAACTGCTGGTTCCCTTATTTTCTGGGTTTTGTTCTGTTTTGTTTTATAGTTTGCTACAGGGCACTTGTGGTCACTGGAGAAACGGGGGTAGGGTGGGGAGAGAAGTGAGAAATCACCCCGCAGGGGTATGTCCAAGCTGCAGTTCCTTCTCTTCCATTCTCCTCTTGGGATTTTGGGCATGCATGCACATGCACATACACATACACACACACACACACACACACACACACACACACCCCAGTGTGATTGTCAAAGTGCTGGGTCCGGGACTTAAACCATTCAGTCGACCATGTGAGATCTAGCAACCTTAACCTCCACTCGACCTCCTGGCCCTGTTTGTTTTTCTTTCTGTTATTGTTTTATAGTACCCATCCTAAATGGGTATAAGGTGATATCTTATTGTAGTTTTGATTTGCATTCCCCTAATGATTAGTGGTATTAAACATTTTCTTAGGTGCTTATTGGCCAATTTTTTTTTATCATCTTTGAGGAAGTGTCTCCTTTGCCCATTTTTAAAATCTGGTTGGTTGTTTTTGTTGGTGAGTGGTAGGAGTTCTCTATATGTATGCTGGATCTTAATCCCTTCTCAGATTTTTGTTTTAACTTTTTTTTTTTTTTAATTTGCCACAGGGTGCATGCTAAAGGTGAAAAAGCACCCTCCACAGGGACCTGATCCCACTGTAATCTTTGTTCCTCCGTTTCTCCATCTCATCCCAATCTGGGGTATACACACACCTGGTGTGTTTTTCAAGGTGTCAGGTCTGGAATTCAAGCCACCTTTGGCCATGTGTGATCTAGCTTTCTAAGTGCAGCACTTCATTGCTACACTACAGGACCAGTCCCCTTGCCAGATATATTATTTGCAAATATTGTTTCCCATTCTATGGGTTGTCTTTATTTTATTTTTTTAAGAGGTTTTTGCTATAGGGTGCGTGCTCTCGCTGGAAAGACAGAGGCAGACAGAAAGTGAAAAATCACCCACCAGAGGGGATGGTCACTCCACAATCCCTTCTCCGTTCTCTCAGGATCTTGGGCACACACACATACACCTGGCATGAATTTAAGCTGCCGGGTTTGAAACCTGAACTGTGGTTTACTACATGGGAGTACAGTGACATAGCCATTATGCCAGCTGCTGGTTCCCTCATTATTTTTTTTTATTTTATTTTTATTATTTTTTTTTAGGGGTTTTAGCTATAGGGCGTGTGCACGTGCCAGACAGACAGAGACAGAGAGACAGAAAGCGAGAAATCACCCCCCAGGGGGGATGGTCACACCGCAATCCCTTCTCCATTCTCCTCTTGGGATCTTGGGCACTCACGCACACGCGCCTGGCGTGAGTTTTAAGCCACCGGGTTCGGGACACGAACCACGGTCGACTACGTGGGAGTCCAGCGACATAGCCATTACGCTAACTGCTGGTCCCTTCCTCTTTTTTTTTTGGAGAGATTTTCGCTATAGGGCACGTGCACTTGCCAGACAGAGAGAGACATAGAGACAGAAAGCGAAAAATCATCCCCCAGGGGGGATGGTCACGCCGCAATCCCTTCTCCATTCTCCTCTCGGGATCTTGGGCACGTACGCACACGTGCCCGGCGTGAGTTCTAAGCCACCGGGTCCGGGACACGAACCACGGTCGACTACGTGGGAGTCCAGCGACAGCCATTACGCTAACTGCTGGTTCCCTTCCTCATTATTTTTTAAAGGTAGGATTTCACCATGTCATTATATCTTGCCTTAGTCTCCCAGCTAGGACTGTGGGTATACACCAACATGCCAGCTCCTTTTGTAAGGCAGAATCTCACTAAGTTGCCACCCAGGTCAGCCTTGAACTTGCAGTCTTTCTGCCTTAACCTCCCCAAGGTGGAATTATATGTACATGCTACCATACCTGGAATTTAGATTGGGCCAGGTATTGAACCCAGGCCTCCAGTTTGGTTCCAGCCTATGGAACACAATGTCTCAGCAGTGCACACCACTGTAGTTGGACTTTTTATTCTCTCGATTTTTTCTTTTTAAGAGATTGTTGCTATTGGGCACGAGCATTCTCCAGAGAGACAGAAAGCAAGAAATCACCCCCTGGAAAAATGACCATGCTGCAATCCCTTCTCTTCCGTTCTACTCTTGGGATTTGGGGCATGCGTGCACGTGCGCCTGGTATGAGTTTGAAGCTGCCAAGTCTAGGACTTGAACTGCAGTTGACAATGTGAAAATCCAGTGACATAAACATTACACAATCTGCTGGTCCTTATAATACACAAGCTTTTTTTTTTAGTTTTTTCGAAGTCTAATTTTTCTTTGTTGCCTCTGCTATTGGTATGATATTCAAGAAATTATTGCCAAATCCGGGACCAGCAGTTAGTGCAATGGCTATGTTGCTGAACTCCCATGTAGCCAACCACAGTTTGAGTCCTGGACCCGGTGACTTAAACTCACACCAGGCACGTGTCCATGCGTGCCCAAGATCCCAAGAGGAGAATGGAAGAGAAGGGATTGCGGCGTGGCCATCCCCCCTGGAGGGTGATTTCTCGCATTCTGTCTGTCTCTGTCTTTCTGGCGAGTGCAAACACCCTGTAGCAAAAACCTCCAAAAAAAAAAAAAAGAAATAATTTTTTTTTTTTTAACTGCCCAGTTACACAGAGGGTAAGAAGCATAGGTTTGGTGAGACTACAGAGCCTGTGTTCTTTTCACTTTGCCAGAGTGTCTCTGTATCAGAAGAGGAAATCTTAAGTACCTTAGGTTTATCTCATTTGTAAGGCAACAATAGTTCAGTTTTATAACAATTTATGTATTTTCTGGAGCTGAAATTATTTGCCTGACACTCATCTGCCCAGACCATTATATATATCACGTATTTCTTTTTTTTTTTTAAAGATTTATTTTATTGAACTTTATTTTTCAGTTTGATCAGAGACAGACAAACAGAGAGAGGGAAAGTGAGAAAGCAAGCCACCACGTCCAGGACTCAAACCACGGTAGGCCGTGTGGGAGTCCAGCACCCTTAACCACCACACCACCTGCCAGCCCCTATATCACGTATTTCTGATTATTTGCTAGAGCAGTTATGCACCCTGCTGTTAAGGTTAGGCACAAGCTCAGGCCACTACTTTCCGAAGTCCTTCAAGGACTGCATTTAGCGTGTCCTTGATCATCAAAAATATTTAGGAGGACCTCCTGAATATTTTATAATATTTTTTAAGGATTATTTATTTCATTCCATTTGTTATTGTTATTTTTTTTAATTTGACCAGAGAGAGACTGAGAAAGCAAGAAAGCAACTTGCCAGTTCCAGGACTCGAACTGCGGTATGTCATGTGGGAATCCAGCACCTTTAACCACCACACCACCTGCTGGCTCTTTCACACTCTAATGTGATCTCTTAAACTGGACTGTTACTCCCACAAAAATGTTTCAAAGCCCTTTATGATGACTATTTTTTGAAAAATAAGCAATAACGTTTTCTTAATACTCATTAAATCCTTGAGTTCATAATTATACTGTTAAAAAGAAAGGAAAAAATTTCAGAACTCCTTGGTAACCAGTAAGCCAAATGCTTAACTCTGAGATTTAAAGGGAAATAAGCATGTTAAGCTTTCATTCTGCCTCTTCTATCAAGTTGCATTTCAGGATAATCAAAATAATTCTAAGTCAATAAAGTTATTCTCTACAGAGGAATTCTAGCCCTTGTATGGAATGGAATGATTAGATAGTCATAATTTTTAATTAAATAAGGGGCTGGTCCCCTAACTTCATGATTAAGCATCGTGCACTGGAAGTTGGATCCCACACAGTTAATCACAGTTGAAATCCCGGTTCCAGCAGCTTAAAAAAAAACATGCCAAACGTGTGTGAGTCCCCAGAATCCTGACAGGATGGGAACGGGAAGGAGAAAGCATTGTGCTTTGACCACACTCTTTTGAGAGAAGACGGGTATTTTCACTTTCTGTCTTTCTCTCTCAGTCTGGCAAATATATGTGCTGTGTGGCAATAAATAATAAATAAATGATTCAGTAATAATCGATGAGAATACCATTAGTAGAAAGGTTAATGAGGAACTTTCCAATGGTGAATCAAGTTGTCACCACCCAAACCCAGTGATCATTGGTAACATTACTCAAAGTGTAAGATCTCCAGACATTACAAGCCTCTGGCATGACTCCATCATCATGCAAAAGTAGTTGGGGAGGGGACCAGCAGTTGGTGTAATGGCTATGTCACTGGACTCCCACATAGTCAACCGCGGTTAGAGTCCCGGACCTGGTGGCTTAAACACAAGCCGGGCGCATGTGTGTGCGTGCCCAAGATCCCTAGGGAAGAAAGGAGGAGAAGGGATTGCGGCGTGGCTAATCCCCCCGGGGGGGTGGTTTCTAATTTTCTGTCTCTCTATCTTGTCCTGGCAAGCGCACGTGCCCTGTAGCAAAAACATCTCAAAAAAAAAAAAAAAAAGGAAAAAAAGGTAGTTGGGGAAGAAATGACCTACCTGGAATTTGCTAGAAATACTTAAGAAAAAAGGGAAGGAGAGGGGGACAGAAATGAGGTAAGAATGGCAAAATCTGAGCCAGCAGGTGGCATGGAGGTTAAAGTGGTTGGATCTCACATGAACTGAGCAGTTCCATTCTCAAACCCAATGGCTTGAAAGTCATGCCAGGCCATGTGCATGCATGCCCCAAATCCCAAGAGGAGAATAGAGGAGAAGGGATTGTGGTGTGGCCATCACCCATCCAGGAAGGTGATTTCTCACTTTCCCTCTCTCTCTGTCTGTTTTTCACTTTGCAGTGTACCCTATAGCACATACACACACAGAAAATAGAATGGTTCACAATCTAAATGAAGTATAGCAACTTAATGTATGAATAATAATAACAATAAATAAAATTTTAAAATAAAATGATAAATGGTGGCAATCATTAAAGCTGTATGATGGGTATGGGATTCATTGTACTGTTCTCTCTTTGGTATATTTTTATTATAATAAGTTATAAATAGCGGTGTTTTGGAAATGAAAATTAAGTTTTTCCTACAACTAACATTGGTTTTGTTTTCGTTCATAATGTCATAAAGTTGTCGCTCTAACACTTGCAAAGTTGACCGATAATGTCGTAGAATGACTATCATGTCCTTTCTACAGATCTGTCCCTAGATCATTCCGACCTGGTTGCAGAGTTGCTAAAGGAGCTGTCCAATCATAATGAACGTGTAGAAGAAAGGAAAATCGCCCTCTATGAGCTCATGAAACTGACACAGGAAGAATCTTTCAGTGTTTGGGATGAACACTTCAAAACAATATTACTTTTATTGCTTGAAACCCTTGGGGATAAAGAGGTAAATGGCAGAACATGCAAACAATGTCCTCTCCTTCTTGTCTCTGTTAAAATTGCCGGCTAATTAGAGTGCTGCACAGATTAAGAAATTGGGAATGGGAGTCCACTGTGTTGTTTCTGCATGAAAATGTCACCGTCAAGTATTTTTCAACAAATAGCTCATAATCATTCAATGCCGAGCAATTGCCATTAAGAAAAGTAAGTGATTGCAGGCTAAATTCTTATAGGTTACTTGTTCTGTATTTTTAAATTTCTTCAGAACTAAAGCTTCTTTCTATGGTCAGGACATAGGTGGTTCTTGGTTTCTTACAAATGCGAGCAGTGTGATGTAAATTTGCAAGTAGGGATGTGAAGACTTGGTCATTGAATAGACCACACACCTTATACAGTTGTCTACAGTCCCCCATATTCAGACTCTAAAAAGTTATAGAAATTGAGAATGTTAAATAAAGACAGTGTACAACCCAGAATATTAAAAACATTGATGTGTTTCTAGCCTACTATCAGGGCTTTGGCATTAAAGGTTTTAAGAGAAATCCTAAGACACCAACCAGCAAGATTTAAAAACTATGCAGAGCTGACTGTCATGAAAACCTTGGAAGCACATAAAGATCCTCATAAGGAGGTAAGTTACCTCACACTAAATTATTACTTATTTTCTTGTTACAGTTTACACATCCCTAATCCAAACATCTGAACGGCTCCAATACCCCCAGACTTACTGAACACCAGGGTTATACCAGTGTTACTAGTATGAAAAATTCCACACCTGATCTCATGAGATTGGTTACAGTCAGAATGCTGTAATACAAAACTCATCTATAAAAATTAACCTTTGGGACCAGCAGGTGGCGTGGTGGTTAGGGCACTGGACACTCCCACATGGCCAACCAGAGTTCGAATCTCAGACCTGGTGGCTTGCTTTCTCACTCCCTCTCTTTCTCAATCTGTCTTTCTGTCTCTCTAGTCAAATTAAAATAAATGAATGAATAAATAATTTTTTTTTAAATTAACCTTCAACTGAGCCAGCCAGTTGCAGTATGGTTAAGGTGGCTGGATGTCACATAGCCAATTTTGCAGTTTGAGTCCTGGAACACAGCAGTTTGAAAAAAATACTGGGTACATGTGTTCTGTTAATACCAAAAGGAGGGAGAAATGGAGGAGACCGGATTGTGGCATAATTATTCCCCATGGGAGGCACTGTGTCCTTTGTCTTTCTCTCTCCTCCCCTCTCTGTGGAAAGTACATGCACCTCTGGCAAACTTAAAAAAAAAAAAAAAAAAATGCCTGCAACCTACTGTATGAGATGTATACGAAACTAAGTGAGCTTTATGTTTAGACTTAGTTCCTGCTCCAAAGATGGCTCACTATGTATATGCAAGTATTTCAAAATACAAAAAAATTTTGAAACCCACATCCGAAACACATGTGTTCCAACTATTTTGGGTAAGGAAACTAAAAATGTGTTTTATTACATGAAACCTGTAAGCATTGAGTAAAAAAAAAAAAGACACCCTTATTAATCATTGATTAATATTACCTCAGTATTCAAAGTAATTAATACCTGATTAACCTGCCAATTATATATTCTTTTATACTGAATGAACTGTGGTGATATCATGGTATTTCACCTAAAATAGGACAACTGTGTGAAATAATTTTTATCTGATTTCATTTTTATTTATTTTTTTGGAGAGATTTTTGCTATAGGGTGTGTGCACTCACCAGAGAGACAGAGAGGCAGAAAGTGAGAAATCATCCCCCAAGGGGGACGGCCCTTCTCCTCTGGTCTCCTCCTGGCATCTTGGGCACACATGCACATGTATCCAGTGTGAGTTTGAAGCCACCAGGTCCAGGACTTGAACCACAATTGGCCGCGTGGGGAGTCCATTGATGTAACCACTATACTACCTGCCCATCCCCATATATGATTTAATTTTCTCCTTCATTTCACTTTTAGTTTTCTGCTTAAGATTCATCTCTCTCTCTCTCTCTCTGTGTCTCTCTCTTTTCTCTCTCTCTCTCTCTCTCTCTTTTCTCTCTTAAGTTCATCTATTTGTTTTTTTTCTATGAATGAAAAAAAGACAGTACCCCCAACAGGGTCATGATGCTACCATTTTCCTCCGGTCTTCAGCCAGCCTGGACCATAGGCAGACATTTGCCTGAAATACTACTAGGAGGGGTCTCTGGACTTGAACCAAGAAAGTACCATGTAGAATTACCTCTCAGAGCATCCCACTTTACTGCTGTGCCACCACCTGGCTATGAATTCACCAACCTTATTTTTACTTTCCATTTAGCGGTAACAATTTCATTTTTTTAGTCCAGCCCATGCTGGTTGGCACTGCTACTTAGGAGGCTGAGGCTACATGGACTTGTACTTCCAGGACATAGCGTAACATTTTTAAAAATTACTTCCTTGATTGATTTTGTTTGCTCTAGGTGGTGAGATCTGCTGAGGAAGCTGCATCAGTGTTGGCCACTTCAATTAGTCCGGAGCAGTGCATCAAAGTGCTTTGTCCTATCATCCAAACTGCGGATTACCCAATTAATCTAGCTGCAATCAAAAGTCAAACAAAAGTGATAGAAAGATTGTCCAAGGAAACCCTTAACCTGCTTTTGCCGGAGATTATGCCAGGCCTAATACAGGTAAGCATCACAGCTTGGAAGAATAAGCTAGATTACATTTTGGGCCCATTTAGTCTAGGCACTTTCCAGGCATGCAGTGATGTGATCAAGCCTTCCTGCCATCTGCAGCGTTCAGGACAAAGACTTGGCATAACTACGTGGACGTGTATGAGGTCAAATAACACGTAACATGTAAAATTTACTATGTAATTATTTTCAAGTGTACAACTTAGTGGCCTTAAGTACATTCATAATGTTGTGCAGCCATCATGACTGTCCATGTCCAGAATTTTTTCATCATCCCAAACTGTAACATTAAGAAATAACTACCAGGGTTGGCAGGTGGCATGGTGGTTAAGGACGCTGGACTCCATGTCGCCAATCACACTTCAAGTCTCGGATCTAGTGGCTTTTTTTTTCCCCTTT
>NW_006210004.1:438454-445443 GCF_000334495.1 Tupaia belangeri chinensis | reverse complement strand
TTCCCTCTCTCTCTCACTCACTCTATCCCTAATTATTTGTTTGAAAAAAGAAAGAACGAACTACCTATTTCTCCCTGCCTCCCAAACCCCAGTAACCTCCATTATACTTTTCAGTCTCTACAGTTCACCTAGTCTGGACTCCTTATATAACTAGAATCATGCGACACATAATCTTCTATGTGTGGCTTATTTCATTTACCAGGTTTTCAGGGTTCGTCCATGTTGTGGCATGAATCAGAATTCATTCCTTTTTATGGCTAAATAATACGCCTATATATATTCCACAATTTGCTTATCCATTTATCTTCCAGTTAATATTTGGACTGCTTTTTTATTTTATTAACATAAATATTGCAGTGAATTTTCTTTTAATTCTTCCTGTTAATATGCATTAGAGAAGCAGAATTTATAGATATTGCCAGATGTCTTCCCAAAGTGCTTATACTAATTTACAGTCATAGATGTAATGAATTTTTGCCTGTCTACATAAACACATATAAACATTGTAACAAAAATGGGATTGCATTTTGTATCATGCTTTGGACTAACTTAACCATACAGTCATTCTTCACTTAACTATGAGGATCTGTTCTGAGAAATAAATCATTACACGATTTGGTCATGCAGACATCAGAGTGTACTTACACAGACCTAAATGTTGTAGCCTACTACACATTTAGGCTGTAGGATATAGTCTTATCTATTTATAAGATTATAAATAATTATAATTGAGAAGAGCATCACCATCATTGATCAGAACATCATTATATGGTATGATTATATTTTGTGAATGTTTTCCATCCAAGAAATAATACTCTACCATGTAATTTTAATGACTGACTGGTATTGCATAATATATATATTATGGCCCCCTCCTAAAGATGAATAATCACTCATTTCTTTGTGGATTTATAGTATTATATACTACATATAGTACAGTATATATATACTTTATATACTATATAGTATTATATTTTAACTCTATTCTATTATTAAATTGTGAGGTCCTAAGATAAGATCCAAATTGCTTTCTTTGTCTTTGCTTTGTTATTAAGAACAGGGAATATATAATAGCTCATAAATATAATGGGTATGAAATAAGTATTTGCTGCATGAATAACTTAGAATATGAGAATACTGGGAACCAGCAGTTGGCATAATGGCTATGTCGCTGGACTCCCACGTAGTCGACCGCGGTTCGCGTCCCGGACCCAGTGGCTTAAAACTCACGCTGGGTGCATGTGCGTGTGTGCCCAGGTTCCCGAGAGGAGAATGGAGGAGAAGGGACTGCGGCGTGACCATCCCCCCTGGGGGGTGATTTCTCACTTTCTGTCTCTATGTCTCTGTCTGGCTGGCGAGCGCACGCGCCCTATAGTGAAAACCTCTCCAAAAAAAAAAAAAAGAATATGAGAATACTAGCAAAGTACTGTTACAACTTTAAGTTCTTTTTTATTATTTCCTCTGATGGTAGCTTGGTGAAGAATATTGTAGCATAAGTGATTATTGAGAAAAGGCATCTTACCCATCAGGAAAGCAAAAGAACTCTTAAGAAATTTTAATATTAACTTTTTTTTTGCTATAAGCAATTAAAATTAGGATACATAGGTATTAGGATCTGATCAAGGAGAAGCAAGAAACTAATGACTATAAAATTTTGGAATGCCTCTAATTTTCTCACCAATGATCTCACTGAGCAACTAGCATCACATACAAAAGGAAAAAAAAAAAAAAAAAAAACATGAAAATCATCTCCAGCAAAATTAAGGAAAGAGACCTAATACAGTAAGTCTTAAAATGTGACCAAGTGGGGGAACCAGCAGTTAGCGTAATGGCTATGTCGCTGGACTCCCACGTAGTCGACCGCGGTTTGCGTCCTGGACCCGGTGGCTTAGAACTCACGCCAGGCGCGTGTACATGCGTGCCCAAGATCCTGAGAGGAGAATAGAAGAGAAGGGATTGCGGCATGACCATCTCCCCTGGGGGGTGATTTCTCGCTTTCTGTCTCTATATCTCTCTGTCTGTCTGGCAAGTGCACACGCCCTATAGTGAAAAAAAACTCTCCAAAAAAAAAAAAAAAAATGTGACTAAGTGGGACCAAAACATGACTAGCATCAAGTTCCCCATGGATTTCAGTGGTATAAAAAAATGTGAAAGAAAGTTAAAAGTCAGAGAATTACACAAATGCTTACTCTTGAAAGAGGGCTTTCCATTCTGAGTAAAAGGCTCTCTGTGTGCACATCTAACAGAAAATACCGGGGGAAGATAGAAGTATTGCAGAAATGCTGGAACTTGCTAGGGTGGCCTGAATCTCCAGGCATTTTAGAAGTCCACTGCAGAAGTCCCTTCAAGGAAGAGCTGCTCATTTAGGAAAAGCTCCTTGGAGTAAGACTAAACTGAGCATCATAGCAGTTGGCAGAGGGGCTCTAAAGAAAGACCATATTTGTTCATACCCCACAGGAACAAGAACAGAAGAGGGAGTCCTACAGCAGTAAAGCTGGAGAAGCTGTCATGCCCCAACTCCAGCGTCTACGTGAAAAACTTCTCTTAAAATATAGAGAAACCCATTTTTTTTTAAGAATTATTTTTTAAATTCTTAAAATTCTACAGGGCACATGCTTTCACCAGAAAGAGAAAGAGAAGGAAAGTGAGAAAGCAAGCCACCAGTCTAGGACTTGAACTGCAGGCAGCCATGTGGAAGTCCAGCACCTTAACTACCACAACCACCTGCTTACCTCTGATAAAACCCATAACAGGGGTCAGCAGGTGGCATGGTGGTTGGGGCGTTGGACTCCCACACAGCTGACTGCAGTTTGAGTCCCAGACCTAGTGGCTTGAGGCGCATGCCAGGTGCATGTGCTTGTATACCAGGGTCCCAAGAGGAGAATGGAGGAGATGGGATTGTGGCATGACCATCCCCCCTGCCCGGGGCTGATTTTTCAATTTCCCTCTCTATTGCTTTTTCTCTCTCCGGTGAGCACATGCACCCTATGGCAAAACTTAAAAAAAAAAAAAAAAAAAACTCAGTTATATGTGGCTCAATTCCAGCCCCAGCTGCATGAACAAGTGTATCATGCCATAAATTCTGATAGGCTAGGGAAGTGGAGAGGAAGGGGTCACAGTGTGTCCACACCCATGGAGGGTGCTTTCTCCCTTTTTCTCTCTTTCTTTTCTTTTCTTTTTTTCTTTTTTCCTCTCTCTCCTTCCCAACCTCCCTCCCTCTTCCCCTCCCCTTCTTTATCTCTCTGGTGAGCACACGTGCCCTTTGGCAATTAAAAAAAAAAAGGTTGCACCTTAGATGCAATATTCTTTGCAGTGTTACTTGTAATAGAAAAAAATTAACAGGAAGGAGATTGGGGGAAGGGCTTAAACTTGTAACACTGAATGCTTCAATTAGGACACATGCTAAATAGATACCTCATGTTATTCGCATGAAGACTATATAGAAAAATTAATTTACATTATAATTACAATGATATAAAAATGATGAGAAAATAAAATGAATGTAGTTTTATGACTTTTACCATGAATAATATATTGCTTTTAGCTGGATATTTCTTGATATTTCAGTGTTTTTGCAACCATTTTAGAAAGATAAAATGACCCTGATTTTAGTGGTGATGAACTCTTTCTGGGTAAAATACGTGCATACATTCAGATAACTGAGCAAAAATGCCTTGTGAACAAGATTTCTGTGGACTATTGGAAGAATAAATATTGTGAACAAAAGCACAAAGGTAATATTTTACGTAGATTAGATTTTTTTGGAGAAAATAATTCCAGAGATGGAAGCAACACAGGTTTAATTCGGCCTGGATTATAGGAGTACCTGGACTTCTAAACTGAAGAATTGAGGTTTTGTTAGAGCTTGAATGGTTGACTGCCTTTACGAAAGCTAGCGTGGAGATGTTGCAGGGTGATGGGCAGGGGACAGCCACAGTCGGAAGTATGGCTTCCCAGGCTCGCTGAGCAAGAACCCGACGGGGAGGGTGAGCAGCAGGGCAGTCGGGGAAAAGGAAGGAGAGAAGGGCGTCTCCACACCTGAAAGGGTCAAAAGGTTTGTGTCCGTCAGCGGAGTTTTTCCCCCTCAGTACACTTCAGCTCTCACCCGTGCGTTGCATCTTGTGTCTGTTGACAAAATCGTTTTCAGGTTGGCCTGGAACACGGTGGTTAAGCGCTGTGTGTAGGAGCCGTGCGATGACCAACAATGATTGTAATTCCAGTGCATGCGTGTGCATGTGCCTGCCCAAATCCTGGTAAAATGGAGAACAAGAGAAGGGGTTGCAGCGTGACCACACCCCCAGTGGAGGGGGGCTTTCTCCCTCCCCTTCTTTCTCTCTCTTTCTCTCCGGCAAGTACGTGTGTCCTGGGACAATCACAACGATAAAGAAAGACTCCCCACAGTACTAACTCTGGACCCTCCTCCCTAGGGTTATGACAATTCCGAGAGCAGTGTTCGGAAAGCTTGCGTCTTCTGCCTCGTGGCTGTCCATGCGGTCATCGGGGATGAACTGAAGCCACATCTCAGTCAGCTCACTGGCAGTAAGGTAAGTTGTGCTGCCTTGCTTTCAAGGCAGTGGCCAGGGCCAGCTGGTGGCAGGGTGGTTACGACGTCTGCGTCCCCCATAGCTGGCTGTGTAGTTCAAGTACCAGACATAGCAGCTTGAAAAACGTGCCGAGAATCCCCAAAGGAGGGAGAAAGGGAAAAGGGATGAGGGACGGTGACGTTACCAGCCCCCACGTGGGGTGCTTCCTCACTCTTTTTTTGGCAAGCACACAGGCCTTCTACAAATTATAAAAATCAAAAAGATAAAGATAGTGGCCAAGCATTTTTCAAAATTTACTTATACAGTTGTTTTAAAGGACAGGTTTATTACTCAGTTTGTAGTAAGTCATTCTTTGAGCATCTGACTCATCTTCATTCCTTCTGGTTTTTATTTTAGTTTCTACTCTAAATATTTGTCAGTCAGGTGAAGTCATCTGTTTGGTAGGTTAGTTGGTAGATTTACTGGAGAGAAAAATGCTTTCAGCTTCTGGAAATTTGCAATAACCAACTGACTACTTTCCTACTCTGACACCCAAATCTTTACCCCTAAGAACTGTTTAATTAAGAATTAATAGATTGTTGTGGTTATACATTCATCTCCCAAGATATGAAACACTTTAACTTTTTTCTAAGTTTTCTCTATAAGAATTATGATAGCCAGGGCCAGCAGGTGGTATGGAAGTTAAGGCATCCGGATCCCATATGGCTGACTTCTGTAGTTCGAGTCCCAGACTTGGTGGCTTGAAAAATATACTGCCAGGTGCATGAGCATGCACGTGCATGCCTAAAATCCCAAGAGGAGAATTGAGAAAGGACTGTGGTGTGGTCATACCCTCAGGGGATGATCTCTCGCTTACTTTGTCTGTCTCTCTCTGTATGTCTCTCCCTGGCGAGCACATGTTCCCTCTTGCCAAAAAATAAAATAAAAATAAAGAATGATGATAATAAAATATTTATTCTTTCTATTCTTGTTATGGTACAGATTAATGTGCGATTTTGACTTGGCATGTTAAAGTAAAATTTTCTGATTAGTCTTCAAAAGTCTCTTGATTGGGATCAGCATTTGGCATGATGGCTACGTCACTGGACTCCCATGTAGTCAACCACAGTTCAAGTCCCAGACCTAGTGGCTTAAACTCATGCCAGGCATGTGTGTGTGCGTGCCCAAGATCCCTAGAGGAGAATGGAGGAGAAGGGATTGTGGCGTGGCTATCCCCCCAGGGGAGTGATTTCTTGCTTTCTGTCTCTGTCTTTCTGGCAAGCACACGCACCCTATAGCACAAACCTCTCCAAACAAATAAGTGATAGATAAATAAATAATATAAATTAAAAATATAATGAATAAATTAAAAGTCTTGATCTATCCCCATAGCCTAGTGATTAAGGGGGATGGGTCCCACATGGCTAACTATGGCTTGAGTCTGGCCTTGGCAGCTTGAAAACCATGCCAGGCACATGTGTGTGTGGGCCTAAAGTCCTGAGAGACTGGAAAGGTAGAGGAGAAGGTTTTACAATATGACGATTCCCCTGGAGGGTGCTCGCTAGCTCGCTCTTTTTCTCTCTTTCTCTCTCTCTCTCTCTCTCTCGTGCATGCACTCTGGTAGTTAAAAAAAATAAAATAAAAATAAGGCCAACCCATGGCATGAAGCTTTCCTTCTTTCCTTCTTTATTTGACCAGAGAGAGAGAGAGAGTGAGAAAGCAAGCTACCAGGTCCAGGAATTAAACCTTGGTTGGTCATGTGGGAGTCCAACGCCCCCAACCACCATACCACCAGCTGGCCCCATAAATACGATTTTAAAAATTTCTGGGACCAGCAGACCAACTTGGTGGTATGGTAGTTAAGGTGGCTGGGTCCTACCTGGCCAACTGCAGGAGCCTCAGACCCAGCACCTTGAAAAGCATGCCATGCACAATACGTGCATGTCCAAAATCCTTAAAGGAGGAAAAATTGGAGGAGAAGGGATTGCAGTGTAGCCATTCCCCATGGGGGGCGAGTCTCACTTTCCCTCTTTCTCTCTCTCTCCATCAAGCACACATGCCCTATGGGAAATTTAAAAAAAAAAAAAGTTTAAAAAAAAGTGCAGTTAATATTCATTTAATACTAGGCAGCCAGTATTAATGTTACTGGCATTATATAATAATGTTACATATGAAGACAGATCAGTGGGAAAACATTTTGAAATATTGGGTCATTAGAAAACTCATGACACATTTTTGCCTAGAAAAGCACATCATGACTTTTCCAATGACCCAGTAACATTAAGTGAAAAAGTAGGGCACAGAATTGTTTGAAGGTACTTCAAAAAGTTTGTGTAAAAATGAAATTAAAGTATGAGTTTATTTTTGTGTAAAACATTTTTTGAAATCCATGTGCAATATTTTCATGATACACATTTTCTCCTTTTTTAATTGTTAATGAGTGCGCTCACGGGGGGGGGGGGCAGT
>NW_006210004.1:424388-438315 GCF_000334495.1 Tupaia belangeri chinensis | reverse complement strand
TCTGTCTCTCTCTGTATGTCTCTCCCTGGCGAGCACATGTTCCCTCTTGCCAAAAAATAAAATAAAAATAAAGAATGATGATAATAAAATATTTATTCTTTCTATTCTTGTTATGGTACAGATTAATGTGCGATTTTGACTTGGCATGTTAAAGTAAAATTTTCTGATTAGTCTTCAAAAGTCTCTTGATTGGGATCAGCATTTGGCATGATGGCTACGTCACTGGACTCCCATGTAGTCAACCACAGTTCAAGTCCCAGACCTAGTGGCTTAAACTCATGCCAGGCATGTGTGTGTGCGTGCCCAAGATCCCTAGAGGAGAATGGAGGAGAAGGGATTGTGGCGTGGCTATCCCCCCAGGGGAGTGATTTCTTGCTTTCTGTCTCTGTCTTTCTGGCAAGCACACGCACCCTATAGCACAAACCTCTCCAAACAAATAAGTGATAGATAAATAAATAATATAAATTAAAAATATAATGAATAAATTAAAAGTCTTGATCTATCCCCATAGCCTAGTGATTAAGGGGGATGGGTCCCACATGGCTAACTATGGCTTGAGTCTGGCCTTGGCAGCTTAAAAACCATGCCAGGCACATGTGTGTGTGGGCCTAAAGTCCTGAGAGACTGGAAAGGTAGAGGAGAAGGTTTTACAATATGACGATTCCCCTGGAGGGTGCTCGCTAGCTCGCTCTTTTTCTCTCTTTCTCTCTCTCTCTCTCTCTCTCGTGCATGCACTCTGGTAGTTAAAAAAAATAAAATAAAAATAAGGCCAACCCATGGCATGAAGCTTTCCTTCTTTCCTTCTTTATTTGACCAGAGAGAGAGAGAGAGTGAGAAAGCAAGCTACCAGGTCCAGGAATTAAACCTTGGTTGGTCATGTGGGAGTCCAACGCCCCCAACCACCATACCACCAGCTGGCCCCATAAATACGATTTTAAAAATTTCTGGGACCAGCAGACCAACTTGGTGGTATGGTAGTTAAGGTGGCTGGGTCCTACCTGGCCAACTGCAGGAGCCTCAGACCCAGCACCTTGAAAAGCATGCCATGCACAATACGTGCATGTCCAAAATCCTTAAAGGAGGAAAAATTGGAGGAGAAGGGATTGCAGTGTAGCCATTCCCCATGGGGGGCGAGTCTCACTTTCCCTCTTTCTCTCTCTCTCCATCAAGCACACATGCCCTATGGGAAATTTAAAAAAAAAAAAAGTTTAAAAAAAAGTGCAGTTAATATTCATTTAATACTAGGCAGCCAGTATTAATGTTACTGGCATTATATAATAATGTTACATATGAAGACAGATCAGTGGGAAAACATTTTGAAATATTGGGTCATTAGAAAACTCATGACACATTTTTGCCTAGAAAAGCACATCATGACTTTTCCAATGACCCAGTAACATTAAGTGAAAAAGTAGGGCACAGAATTGTTTGAAGGTACTTCAAAAAGTTTGTGTAAAAATGAAATTAAAGTATGAGTTTATTTTTGTGTAAAACATTTTTTGAAATCCATGTGCAATATTTTCATGATACACATTTTCTCCTTTTTTAATTGTTAATGAGTGCGCTCACGGGGGGGGGGGGCAATCCCCAATGAGGCGTGGTCACCCTGCAATCCCTTCTCCATTCTTCCATTCTGTTAGGATATGAACCATGCATGCCCACATGCCGAGTGTATCTTTCAAGCCGCCAGGGCCAGGATTCAAACCACTGTCAGCTGTGTGGGATCTAGCTCTCTCAACCACCAGGCTGCAGGGCTGGCCCATTATACACACTTTCCATAAACTTTTTGAGGCCCCCTTGTTGATTACCCCATTGATTACCAGCTTCATAAAATAACATGATCTCATACAGGTAAATACTGCAAAATAACACGAAGAAACCAAGAGCACCCTGGAGAGGGTCTGTGTCCGGGAATGCACGTGCCCAGATTCTTCTCCTGGCCCACTTCTTACCACCCCATGGCCTTAAGCAGTGACTCAACCATTCTGTTTCATGATTTCTTCATCCATAAATTATAAAAATAAAGAGAGACTACAAAGCGATTATTACATTGTGTAGCACGTAGTGCTCAGATGATTTCTTGGTTATTTTAGTAAATTTAATAAAGTAAGCTGACATTTAGTTTCGTTCTATGTTATCACTACATGATAGAATACACTAAGACTTAAAACGTTTTGTTATCCTTAATTACCAACAGTAATTCAGGCATTATAACCACAGTCTGTGGGCTGGCTCCCCGGCTCAGCAGAAACAGGCTGCTCAGGAGAAGCTGGACCCCACATGGCAGCTGTGGTTTGAACTCCTCAAGCAGGTCTGCTTGAGACCCACTGGGCACGCACACACACGTGCCTAAGATCGGATGAGCTGGAGGGCAGAGGAAGGGGATCGTGGCATGACCAGGCTCTGTGAGAATGACCCTTTCCCTCCCCTTCCCTCTCAACCACTTCCAACTCGTGTGCACACACACACTTCATCATGAATAAAGAAAAGTTGTTTAATATTTTAAAGAATTATTTAACTTTACTTATTTAGTTATTTGCCTATTTTAATTTGACCAGAGAGTGACAGAGTGAGAGGGAAAGTGAGAAAGCGAGCTGCCAGATCTGGGACTAGAACCGCGGTCAGCCATGTGGGAGTCCATTGCCCTTAACCACCATGCCACCTGCTTGCCCCCAAAGTTTTTTTTTAATTAAAAAAATAATAATAACCCACAGACTAAAAATTATTTTTCAACGTTCACATATATATATATGATTTTTTAAGAAGCATCTTATCATTTGGAGCAGCCGGTTCAATGACATGTGTTTGGCTTGAATCTGCAGATGAAGCTACTGAATCTTTACATCAAACGGGCACAGACAGGTTCTGGAGGAGCTGACCCCACTACTGATGTTTCTGGACAAAGTTAGTGATGCTCATGAAGTGAACCAGGTCTCATGGAAAGGACAGATAGACCACCCTCATCAATGAAAGGAAATTCTCAAATCCATCTTTTGGAACTTAACCATTGTTTCCCAGTTTTCGTTTTCATTTTGTTTTGTTTCGTATTTTCTGTAACAGAGGGCTCTCCTCAGTCTGCATGTGACTTTTATGATAGTTATTCCAAATTCAAGGAGAAGCAGTATTAACATGAATTGATCAATACGAGTACTTTTTAATCTAAGTCATCATTTCACATGTTTGTACTTCTTTGTCTTCCCATTAACCTTTGCCAGTGTTATGATTGTATAAATTTTTTTAAATGCTGGTTAAACAGGAATGCTTAAAGCTTTAAAAGTTCAACGGTCTAAAACATTTTCTTTGCCTTTATTCAACTGCAGAATAATATTTTTACTGCTCCTTTCAGTTTTGTTCTGTATCATGTCCTATGCTAGAAATACTGAAATGATGTGAAACAAAGCAGGACTAATTTGAACTTCGCTGAACGCTGTTGATGTGATGGTGGTACATGTCATTAGTTGCGACTTCTTTGAGGTGACCTGTAGTTTGAAACTAACGCCTCTAAGAGCAATGTTACAGAATCAGCCAGTTCTGTAAATCTGATATTGTTTGTTGGTTATTGATCTTGCCATCTTTATTTAAAACCATGTCCCTTCTATGATTCCTTAAGAAAGCTGCACCAAATCATATGCCTGTGTTTTTTTTTGTTGTTGATAAATAGAAGGTTTCATGGCAGGGTTTTTTGGTTTATCTTTGTTGTGAATGATGCTTTTTTTTTTAATATTTATTAATATCAAATTCACTTATGAACAAACTTGATAATGGAAACAGACAAAAAAAAATCAAGTGCATGTATGTCCTTGACCGTCTTCTGTTTCTCATTTAATAATTAAAAAAAAATTTAAAAACTAATTATTGAGACATGGGAATTGACCGGCACCTTTTCTTGAAACGGTGGAACCTGGTTTCCTTTTACCGTGAAATTGTCTTACTTGAAAACATTGATCCTGATGAGCGAGAAGATGGTGCCAAGGCTATCTTGTAGAATGGACTCAAATTCTCTACCTCTTCAGGGCTAATACTTTTAACTGAGCTGCTGCCTGTAGTGTCTTTTGGAAAACTACTTCAAGGGTGATTTTCTGTTACGTTTTTAACAAGATTTTTTTTTTAATCACCTTTTGCTACACCTATTATTTTCGTGTGCAGCCAACTTCAAAAACTACCAGTTTTGGTGAAAGGCAAAAGTAGATCATTTGGAACCAGGATACTAATGATTTCTCATCCTGACTGTT
Source organism: Tupaia belangeri chinensis (assembly GCF_000334495.1). NCBI lineage: Eukaryota > Metazoa > Chordata > Mammalia > Scandentia > Tupaiidae > Tupaia > Tupaia belangeri. The sequence continues at coordinate 434,083 of NW_006210004.1, read as the reverse complement.
TTTGTTTTTGTTTTTTTTTAATCCTAACATAAAGTGAATTTGACTGGAAAGGCAAATAGCTAGTAGGGAAGCAATTTGCTGTTGTTGCAGAGTTATCTGTACTTTTTTTGTTTAATTGAAAAAAACTGTAGAAATGTATGTAAAGAATTTAAGACGAGAGTACTGGATGGATGATTTGTCATAGGCTTTTCCCTTCCTTTGTTTCTGTTCCAGCAGCAGGAAAATAGTTTCTCTATATCCTCTCCCCCCTACCGATAACAATTTTGTTTTCTACTGTTAATTACATTGTGTATTTATAGTTCTATGCTTACTGTTGTGCATATACTGGCAATAAAACTGTACATAACATTACTTGAAAAAAATTAATGTATATCAGCTCTTTTTCTGTCTCGTTGTGTAACAAGTCACTTATATCTAGATTGTGTGTGGTTTGTTTTTTTAACTTTGAAACATCTTGTATCAACGGTGTTCTTTTGAATTTTGTAAGTTTGTCTGAAAAGAAAAGATTCATCAGGAGTAGCAACCATGATCAAATGTATATAGCTATATACGCAGGTATGTACCACAGTTTATCTTTAAGAAGAAAGTCATTTTATTAAACACTGAACTCAGTAGTGTTTTATGTACCATGACCTTTGGTATGTTTTGTAAGAATTTTGAATCAAAATATTGATTTAATTCTGATCTCTTACTTTAAGATAGTGCTTTAACTACTGTTGACAACTAAGTAGAGTGACTTAAGCTGAATCCTAACTCTAATTGAAAATTTAGATCAAATGCCTGGCATCTAAGAGCAGGCACTCAAGAAATGAGTGAACTACGTATCAGGAACGTATGGTTGAACGTGTCTAAATAAAAATTAATATGTAAAAACATGGGAAAAAACTAATGTTTGAAATTCAGTCATTTCAATTGCTAAGAATATGAGAAAATTCTTAATTATTCAAATCATTATATGCAACATACCCTTAATTTGTTCATTCCAGAAATATACTTAGGTGTCAGCTATTAAAGAATGGTCATAAAAACTACTGTTCACATTTTTTTCCTCCTGCTTTTCTCTCCCAAACTAATTTTCAGTATCATTCATTTGCTACAGTCCTCAGAACTCATTAAAAGCATATGAGTCCAGATTATAAAACATGTTTATTGGGACCAGCAGTTAGCGTAATGGCTATGTCGCTGGACTCCCACATAGTCGACTGCGGTTTGCGTCCCGGACCCGGTGGCTTAAAACTCACTCCGGGTGCGTGTGCGTGCGTGCCCAAGATCCCGAGAGGAGAATGGAGGAGAAGGGACTGCAGCGTGGCCATCCCCCCCCGGGGGGGGGGGGTGATTTCTCACTTTCTGTCTCTCTCTCTCTCTGTCTGGCAAGCACACGTGCCTTTTAGCAAAAACCTCTTAAAAAAAAAAGTTTATTTATTTGAGGTTTCAAAATCTATACGACTTCTGACATTTTCGTGTAAGAAAATGATTTGAACCTGAAGCTTTGGATTTGAAAGTAATCTGCTGTGTTTGTGTATTTTATTCTTAGAACTTTTATTCAAAATTGCTTTTCACCATTAAGTTATGTCTTACAGTAAAAGACTAGTATCTGATTACCATGCCAGATCTATGTGTAAATTCTGGTATATCTTATAATTGTAAATATAGAGTAACATTTACAGTAAATAGAAACGATTAACATGTAATACATGAGGGTTTTTTTTAATCTTTTATGTTTTTGCTTTCTTATTGTTTTAGTTTATTCCATTGCAATTCTACAATTGTATAACTATGTAAAAGAAAGGTTTTGTGTGTTGGTTTTGTGTTTAGTTTTTGCTCTAAGGTGTATACGCTTTCCAGAGAGAGGGAGTGAGAAATCACCCCTAAGGGAGACCGCACCACAGTGGCTTCTCTTGTGATCTCCTCTTGGGATCTTGGACATGCATGCACACACACCAACATGATTTTCAAGCTGCTGGGTCCAATCCTTGAACCACACAGCTGACCCTATGGGATCCTGTGCCTTAATCTCCATACCACTTGCTGAGCACAGTTGTTTTGTTTTTTTAAGTGTAAGTTAAAAAATTATCCATCTTCATTGTAGAGTATTTGGAAAATAATGAAAAGGCAAAGAAAAAAAATCATCTCTACTATCGCCACTTGAGATCATCTAAATGGCTTTTTTGTGGAATGGTAGGATAATGAGTTTGATTTCATACTGAAATCTGTAAGGCAAAATTCAGTGTTAACCGGAGGAAGACTGATGGGATTATAGGGCTGGTCCCTAGCACAGTGATTACGCATTGCTCCGAGGGAACCAGATCCCACATGGCCAATTGTGTGCCCTGATACCTTGAAAAATATGCCAGGCATGTTCACACGTGCCAGGATCCTGACATCATGGGGGGAAAGGACTGCAGTGTGCCTAGGGCTCTTTGGGACTGCCTTTTCTGGTATGTGCACATACACTCTGGTCAAAAAATAAAAAAAAGTAACAACATTAAAAAAAGCTAACGTTTTTGAGGTTTTTGTTTGAAGTTTATTCCATGAGTAAGAGAGACGGAGATACCACACCCCCAACGAGGTCTCGACGCTGCAGTTCACCACCAGCGGAAGCCAGCCAAGAACGTGAGCACGAGATCTGCAGGCGTGAGCCAGCCACCTGTCCATGTGCGTCTACCTCACAGAGCACCACGCTCCAGCATCGTCTTCCCGCCAGCCAGCTGGTATTTTGAATGCTTTTATTCTATGCACATTTTTAGCAATACCTTTTCTTTATCCTTCTAAGAGGTCACTTTTTTATACGTTCACTTATTTCTTCCATAAGGGAAAAGGCTACCGCCAACTCACATCATAAGCCACCTCCTCTCTTGGCTGGCCTGGAACACAGGTACGAGCACTCCCACCATGCTCAGGGGGAGTCCTAGGATGCAAACCCAGGACTTGCCCCACGGGAGCCACTTGCTCTTCTGCTGCACACGCACATGTGTGTCCAACTGGTTCTTCAAGCCACTTGGTCTAGGACTCCAACCGCATGCTTAGTTAGCCTTGTGGCATTCAGCTCCCTTACTAGCTCAGTCATGGGCTGGGTGAATTTTCAAAGCATAGGTTAGAGACTCAGACTTGAATTACTTTAATGAAGAAGCACACCTGTTCTCAGTCCTCCTAAAGCAGCCATTCTCGGAGGCCAGCAGGTGGTGTGGTTAGGGGTGCTGGATTCCCATGTGGCCAACCGCAGTTCAGGGTCCAGGACCTGACGGCTTTCTTTCCCTTTCTCTCTCTCAAGTCAAATTGGAAAATAATAGTAACAAATAGAATTAAATCATTCTTCAAAAATAAATAAAACAGCATTTCTCAACTAAGGGCATTTTTTGTCCAGTAGACATTTCTGTTTATCACAACTTAGATGTAGGGATACAGTTAGAATCAGGTGGATGTGGACCAGCAGTTGGCATAATGGCTATGTTGCTGGACTCCCACATAGTCGACTGAGGTTCAAGTCTCAGACCCGGTGGCTTAAACTCACACCAGGCACATGTGCATGCGTGTCCAAGATCCCGAGAGGAGAATGGAGGAGAAGGGATTGTGGCGTGGCCATCCCCCGTGGGGGGTGATTTCTCGCTTTCTGTCTGTCTCTGTCTGGCAAGTGCACATGCCCTATAGCAAAAACCCCTCCAAAAAAAAAAAAAGAATAAACCAGAGACTAGACAGCATGATCTGAGAACACCTGGAGAAGGGGCCCCAGGTTAGAGACAGGACAATGCCCACACCAGTGTGCCCATAGACGATGGCTGTCCTGCCGCTGATGGCGTCCTAGTCGAGGAAGACACAGACCTGGCCACGTGTCAGTTTGCGGAGAGTGACATCCACGGACTCCGCAAGGTCATAGGTGACACCAGTGTCACTTGGCTGCAGCTAGAGACAGAGATGGAGGCTCTCATGGAGCAGTTGCTCTTCATGAAGAACCAGGAGGAGGAAGTAAAAGGCCTACACGCCCAGATTGCCAGCTTGATTGAGTGTGGTCTCTAGACCTCAGCAAGATCATGGCAGACATCCGGGACCGGTATGATGCGAGAGGTGCTGGAGAAATACCAGCCCCACAGGCTGAGGAGAGCCCCACAGTGGCCACCTCGTGGTCCACTGAAGTTGGAGCTACAGAATGGACGCTCACGGAGCTGAGACGCACGGCCTGCCCTTGGAGATGACCTGGACTGGATGAGAAGTCTGAAGGCCAGCTCGGAGAGGGCCTGGGGAGGTGCAGACCCGCAGGTGGAGTCCTGCTGCACCTGGAATCAGCGCTGGCACAGACCAGGCAGAGGGGCAGCGCCCGCCAGGCCCAGGAGTATGATGCCCGGCTGAACACCAATTTCAAGCTGGAGGCTGCGATCGCCACCTAGCGCCACCTTTTGGAAGATGGGGAGAACTTCAGTCTCGGTGATGCCTGGACAGCCCCAACTCCATACAGACCATCCAGAAGATCACCATCTGCAGGCGAGTGGGCAGGAAGGTGGTGTCTGAGACCAAGGACACCGAAGTCCTGAGGCACTGAGCCAGCAGAAGCAGGAGGCCAAAAAACAAACCACACACACATACTCCTTCACCACTTGGTTACTGTGAATGATCATATGTAAAAATATTGAAATAGATAACACCCAGACTATGTATGTAGATGATGATGTGTCTGTGTGTATTATGTGAACAGAATAGGCAAACTGAAACCATTCATTAAAAAGCAACTGTCGGGCTGGCAGGTGGCCTGGTGGTTAAGGCACTGGACTCCCACATAGCCAACCATGGTTCGAGTTCTGGACCTGAAGGCTTGCTTTCTCACACACAGCCCCCCCCCTTCTCTCTCCCTTTTACTGTCACTGGTCAAATTAAAAAATAATAATACTATATATAATTAAATAATTTTTTTTGGAGAGGTTTTTGCTATAGGGCGCATGTACTCGCCAGAAAGACAGAGACAGAAAACGAGAAATCACCCCCTGGGGGATTGGTCACGCCACAATTCCTTCTCCATTCTCCTCTTGGGATCTTGGGCACACACGCACACATGCCCAGCATGAGTTTAAACCACAGGGTCTGGGATTTGAACAGTGGCCCAACACAGGGAAATCCAGCAACATAGCTGTTACGCCAATTGCTGGTCCCAGTAAATATTTTTTTTAAAAGTCCAGCTGTGTTGATGCTGGTCATGCATTGCCAGTGCCCAAGATCTCATGTACTGGAGGAAGGAGATCACCGCCTGACCATTCCCTGCGGAGGGTTGTTCATTTCTCTCTCTCTCTCCCTCTCCTTCCCTCCTCCCTTTTCTCGTGTGCACATGATCTATTATGAATTAAAGAAAAAAAAAAGCGTTGTTGAGCATGCTTGCTCATAGAAATGACATTTCAATCTTTGCTTCATCTTCTCTCTCTGTGTGCTCACTTTGTCCCAAATGTCAATTACATCAATTCAGATTTCATCATGGATCTTTCTGGCTTTCTAGATTTGACAGGATCGGACCCATTCTGTCTAAAGCCTGCCTCCATTAAGGTCCCTACCATGGGGAGATATATCACCCCTTACCCCCTTGCCTTCGGCCACTGCACCGAGGACTTGGAAGGTAGCCCACGAATGCCCTCACCTCCCTGAGGAGGAACATGGAGGTGGAGGAGGTAAGGAGAATGGGCTAGGCGGCGAAACTGCTGGCATACGAATCCCTACGTCCACTGTTTAGGCAAGAAACATCTCTCTCAGAACATCAACGTCTGGGGACCAGCAGTTAGCATAATGACTATGTCACTGGACTCCCATGTGGTCGACCGCCGTTTGAGTCCCAGACCCAGTGGCTTAAACTCACGCCAGGCGCATGTGCGTGCGTGCCCAAGATCCTGACAGGAGAGTGGAGGAGAAGGGATTGCGCTGTGGCCATCCCCCCTGGGTGTCCCAACCCGGGGGATAGTTGAACAGGTTTCCTGAGGGAAGGAGTGAGAGACAGGATGAACGATTCAGTGTTACAATTCTTCAGGGTCGTCTGGCGATTGTGGGCCAGGGATCGATTGTGGGCCAGGGATCCTGGTTATATACATGCTGGTGGGCAATGATTGGTTGAATGAAGGATTGTAAAAGGTGGGTTATAATTCATTGCTTTTGTGGACCAATCATGAGGTACCGGATATGCAAATCTCAGGGATTCTAAGCTCACCGATTTGCTATGGGAAGTGGCCAATCAGAGTATGGTTTTGAAGGTGAGGTTTTTGAAGGGGAGCCAATCATGACCTTTGGCATTGTTTGCTTTCTGAGAAACCGAAACCTAAGAGTGATATTTGCTCATACACAGCCTCCCACACCTGAGGGTTGATTTCTTACTTTCTGTCTTTCTCTGTCTTTCTGGCGAGCAAACATACCCTATAGCCAAAAAGAAAAAAAAATCAATGTCTGCATCTGCAGAGCTGCAGCAACAGTAGCATCAATCACCTAAGACTGTTGTGAGGACTATGAAGTAATCTTGTCTCTTAGGCAGAGCCTGACCTCCCCAAGTGACGGCCTTGGGTACTGCAGTCTTAGACAAGGGTAACAGCCATCCGGCTGACCCATTGGCTGCCACTGGCTCCTTCCAGCTCAGCTATGACCTGGGTCCTGGATCAGACCTGCTTCACCTTAAGAATCATACCCCCGGCATTTCATTTGCTAACTGCAGACTTGAATTTAAAAATGTCTTTATTAACCGCAGTTCGAGTCCCAGACCAGGTGGCTTAAACTCATGCCGGGTGCCTGTGCATGTCCAAAATCCTAAGAGGAGAATGGAAGAGGAGGGATTCTGGCATGGCCATACCTCCTGTGGATGATTTCTTTCTGTCTCTCTGGCGAACACACTTGCCCTATAGCAAAAATCTCTCTCTCTAAAAAAAGAAAAACACATATTATGGGACCAGCAGATGTCATAATGGTTATGTCTCTGAACTCCCATGTAGTCGACCACGGTTCAAGTCCTGGGCCCAGCGGTTTAAAACTCACGCCAGGTGAGTGTGCGTGCATACCCAAAATCCCAAGAGGAGAGTGGAGGAGGAAGGATTACAACATGGTCATCCCCGTTCGGGGAAGGGGGGTGATTTCTCACTTTCTATCTCTCTGGCTCTCTGGCGAGTGTATGCACAGTACAGCAAAACTCTGACAGTGATCAGCTCATTTTTGCTGATAAGAGAGGTGAGGGGCTGAAGGTTCTTTGTAGCTTACAGAGTCGCAGACACATGATGCTTACTGAGAACCAAGCAGAATGTTAAGCTTACTCCATGTGTTAGGTTATTTAATACTAACAACCTCATCAGGTAGGTATTCTGTCTGTTTTACAGATGAGGAAACTGAGGGAAAAAAGAGGTAATATAACTAGTCCTAGATAGTACACCAATAATGAACAGAGCTAGAATTAGAATCCAGGTAACCTGACTAGAGTCTAACTGCAAACTTAGACAGTATTAAAAAGAGCACCTGGGATCAGCAGTTAGCGTAATGGCTATGTCACTGGACTCCCATGTAGTTGACCGCAGTTCGCGTCCCGGACCCGGTGGCTTAAACTCACGCTGGGCACGTGTGCGTGCATGCCCAAGATCCCGAGAGGAGAATGGAGGAGAGGGGATTGCGGTGTGGCCATCCCCCCTGGGGGGGGATTTCTCACTTTCTTTCTCTCTGTCTCTGTCTGTCTGGCGAGCGCACGTGCCCTATAGCAAAAACATCTTCAAAAAAAAGGGTACCTGGGAACTAGCAGTTAGCGTAATGGCTGTGTCGCTGGACTCCCACGTAGTCGACCGCGGTTCGTGTCCCGGACCCGGTGGCTTAAAACTCATGCCGGGCGCATGTGCGTGCGTGCCCAAGATCCCGAGAGGAGAATGGAGGAGAAGGGATTGCAGCGTGACCATCCCCCCTGGGGGGTGATTTCTCGCTTTCTGTCTCTATGTCTCTCTCTGTCTGTCTGGCGAGCGCACGCGCCCTACAGTGAAAATCTCTCTCAAAAAAAAAAAAGGGTACCTGGAGGGCTGGCAGGTGGCATGGTGGTTAAGGGCATTGGACTCCCACATAGCCAACCACCGTTTGAGGCCTGGACCTGGCAGCTTGCTTTCTCACGTACCCGTTCTAGTTTTTTAAATCTGATCACAAGACCTTCTCCTAATCTACATACAGAACCAGGAAGGTGACATTCTCATTTTAAAGGAGAGCAGGTTTTGACAAATCCCACTTATGGCACTGTTACTCACTGACCTCAAAATGAATATGTTTGTTAACTGCTGTGGGAACAAATTTTGCTAGTGTTATATTCCGTTGTTTGAACATTCTAAACACCTTTTTACTGCCCGGTTGTTTTAAAAAAATGGTGGGACCAGCAGTTAGCGTAATGGCTATGTCGCTGGACTCTCACATAGGCGACCGCGGTTCATGTCCCGGACCTGGTAACTCACACCAGGGGCGTGTGCGGGCGGGCCCAGGATCGCGAGAGGAGAATGGAGGAGAAGGGATTGCGGCATGGCCATCCCCCCTGGGGGGGTGATTTTTCGCTTTCAGTCTTTCTGTCTCTGTCTGGTGAGCACACGTGCCCTATAGCAAAAACCTCTAAAAAAAAAAAAAAGTCACGATTTCCCAATCTCTTCCCTATTTTTCTTAACAAAAAAAAGGGCCGGCCCCAGAACTGGCCTTATAACTTGTTTTGACCAAGAGGATTCAGCAGAAGTGATGGTGTTCCAGGTCTGGGCTGAGAGCTCACACTTTTCGATTCTCTTTGAAACATACAACTATCATGAGATCAAGTGAGTGTTAGTATGCTGGGGATGAGAGACCACGTGATAGGGCCGACCGGTCATCCCAGTCATGCCAGCCAAACCCTAGACCTGTGAGAGAGCCAGCCAAGATCAGCAAATCTAGCCCACAGCCAACTGCAGATGCGTGAGGAAACCTTGCCGAGCACAAAAAGAACTGCTGCTCCGAGCCCTGCTAGGTTTCTGACTCACAGAACCATGAGCTAAATAGTTTTTGTTTGATTGTGTTTTTTTGTTTTGTTTAGTTTTCTTCTTTCACTAAATTATGAGGTGTTTGGCCATTCAGCAAAACCTCACTGATAGTCTAGCTGATTTTTCTAAAGCCTCCACATGTCCCAGAAGTGCACTTGGTGTCCTAAAAGACCTCTTAACAAAAAAAGAGAACCTGAAAGAATGCATGCTTTAAATTGTGAAGCAACAGAAGAGCAAGCACGCAGGAAGCATTTCGTTCATATTTGAAATGCATATCATTTACCATTCATTTTTCTTGAAGAAAAATCAATTGCCAAGCACAAGTCCAAGCAGGTAATACTTTGCAATCTCAACAGTCAAATGTGTCTATTTCTAGAAAACCCGATTTTCTCCAGAAGGGTCTCTTTCTTTATCAGTTATATTTTCCTGTTCGTTCACTGTAAGTAAGTACTAACTGGACAAAGGCTCTGTACAGAAAGTCGTGGTTCCTTAAGTCGATGCCCAGGGTCACATCTAATTGGGAGAAAATAGCAGTTGTGAGCATTGACCATGGCTGCGGACTTCCTGCTAAAGGCTGTATCAGCTTCTTTCACAATTTTGCAAACAGCAAGAACAAAGTATCCCTCAGATGCAGCTAATCTTAATTATTGCTGGCAGGCTGGCAGGTGGCATGGTGGTTAAGAGCACTGGACTCCCACATGGCCAACCATGGTTCTAGTCCTGGAC
>NW_006210004.1:422974-424261 GCF_000334495.1 Tupaia belangeri chinensis | reverse complement strand
TTTTTACGGGGCAAAAAAAAGTCAGGGGGGGGGGGGGGGGAACCAGCAGATGGTGCAATGGTTACGTCACTGGACATAACCCACATAATCGACCCTGATCTGAGTCTCAGACTCAGCAGCTTAAAACTCACGCCAGGCGCGTGTGCATGCGTGCCCAAGATCTCGAGAGGAGAATGGAGGAGAGGAGATTGGGCATGGCTATTCTCCTTGGGGGGTGATTTCTCGCTTTCTGTCTCTCTGTCTCTCTCTGGCAAGCGTATGCACCCTAAAGCAAACATCTCTCTAAAAAAAATATAGATATAGATATAGATATAGATATAGATATATAGTGGGGAAGTTTTAAAACATGCTGAAAGAAGAACCTCTTCCACCTCGTTCTTTCCAATGAGAGTTATGTTGGACTGGCTGCATGGTCTAATGGTTGAGGCAGATGGATCCCATGTGGCTAACTGTAGGTCAAGTCCCAGACCCAGTGGCTTCAGAAATGCACTGGGTGTATATGCATAGGTGTCCAGGATCCCCAATATGGAGACAGAGATGAAGGAGAAGGGATTTCTACGTGACCATTGCCCAAGGAAGTGCTTTCTTTTTTCCCTTTTTCTCTGGCAAGTGCACACACTCTTTAGCCCAAAAAAGAAAATGTGTGTGTGTGTGTGTGTGTGTGTGTGTGTGTGTGTGTGTGCTTCTGCATGTGTGTATCTCAAAAAGATATTCTTCAACATGGGGCCAGCAGGTGATGTGATAGTTAAGGCACTGGAATTCCCACATGGCCGACTGCAGTTCGAGTCCTGGCCCTAGCGGCTTGATTTCTCACTCTCTGCCACCCTTTCCCCAACTTTCTCTGGCAAAACTCATGTAAAAAAAAAATAATAATTAAATAATTTTTTTTAAAAGATCCTCCAACATGTATGTTCTTTGGTGTTACCATGTGAAAATGCCATTTCACTGAACTGTGTTTAATCTATTTATAGAAACTATATATTAGGGAAATAAAAATTTGCCCATTGTCCAAATTCTAAACAGTTTTTTTTTTCCTGTTTTCTTTTGATTTGGTTTGTGATGTTGTTTGCTATGAAAAAATTTTATATAGTCAAGTGTATTTAAAATGTTACGTAGTCAAATGTATTAAGCTCTTTCCTAAGATTTCTAAATCTTGTGTCATAGTTAAAAACCCTCTCTCTGAGTTTCTGAATCTGTTCTCTCATATTTTCTTCTGGCCCTGGATGATTTTGCTTTTTACTCTTTTAAATTTTTTTTTTTTTTTGAGAGATTTTCACTGTAGGGCGC
>NW_006210004.1:417171-422780 GCF_000334495.1 Tupaia belangeri chinensis | reverse complement strand
GGGTCCGGGACACGAACCGCAGTCGACTACGTGGGAGTCCAGCGACATAGCCATTACGCCAACTGCTGGTTCCCTTTTAAATATTTTTGAAAAAATATTCTTTCCATCACTTGGAACGTATTTTGGCATGAAGTTTTCTCAGATGGCTAACGTCTGATACCCAAACTATTTATTGAATAATCTGGCAGAGAGTGAGAAATAGGGGGGAAAATGTGTATGTGTATATATATATGAAACAAGAAATGGAAAATTATTTATTGATGATAATGTATGATTAAGCCACTTTACAGTGTATTCTGGATGGGAAGTTGCATTTTCTATGCTGTGGTGATGTTCAGTGAAAGAATGTAAAATAAATAAATAAAATATTGTCTTTCTCTAGTTTGTCATTTGCATTTAGTTTTTCTTCCATTGCCATTAATTAGTTTTTAGTTTTTATGTAGTTAATTCTTTTTTTTTCTTTTCTTTTTTGTTAAAGAGTTCTTTGCTATCGGGTGCATGAATTTATCAGAGAGAGAGAGACAGACAGAAAGACAGAGACAGAAAGTGAGAAAACACTCCCCAGGGGGGATGACCATGCCCAAATCCCTTCTCCTCTGGTTTCCACTCAGTATTTTGGGCACACATGCACACACACACACACACAAACACACACACACACACAGGCCAGGCATGAGTTTTAAGCCTCCAGTTCCAGAACTCAAATCACAGTCATCTACATGGGAGTCCAGCAATGTAACCATTATGCCATCTGCTGGTCCCAAATAAATCTCTTTTATCTTCTTCTGTATTTCAAAAGTTTTCCCTTTATTCAAAATCATACTTTTATAATGTTTTCTATGATCACATATTTAATTCATTAGAGACTTCATCTCATGTGAAGTGTGAGAGATCTAAATTTGTATTTTAGTGGTACATGGCTATTCCAACACTGTTCATCAATTGTTTCTTACTTCCACTACCTTCGAAATGTTGACTTTCTCATAAAAAACGTTGCTACTTATACACTAGTGTTTTATCACTCGAATCATTTTTCTGCATAGTGGGAAGTAATAAAGTGGTACTTTTTCATAAAAATAACCAGTTTTCAAAGCACCATTCATTAAATAATATATCAAACTCTCCTTGTTTTGTTGGTAGTTTTTCTTTATTTTGATGCTGTACAATAGTACATAAAAGTTAGACATTATATTCTTTTTATATATTGCTGCGGTTTGAATATGCCCCCTCAAACTTCATGTGTTGTAACTTAATCCCTATGCAACAGTGTTGCCAAATAAGAATTAATAACAGGTGATTGGATTAGTATCACTATCATGGGAGTGGGTTAGTTATCTTACTTGAGAATGATCGTTATAAAAGTGAGTTTAGCTTCCTTTTTCCCTCTTGCTGCTATCTCCCTCTCTTACCCTTTTACCCTTCTCTATGTGGTGTTGCAGCACAAAGTCCTTCACCACATGTGACCTCTTGATCTTGGACTGCCTAGTCTCCAGAATTGTGAACCAAATAAGCTTCTATTATTTTTTTTATTTTTATTTTTTTTGAGAGATTTTCACTGTAGGGCGCGTGCGCTCGCCAGACAGACAGAGAGACACATAGAGACAGAAAGCGAGAAATCACCCCCCGGGGGGATGGTCACGCCGCAATCCCTTCTCCTCCGTTCTCCTCTCGGGATCTTGGGCACGCACGCACACGCCCCCGGCGTGAGTTTTAAGCCACCGGGTCCGGGACACGAACCGCAGTCGACTACGTGGGAGTCCAGCGACATAGCCATTACGCCAACTGCTGGTTCCCTTTTAAATATTTTTGAAAAAATATTCTTTCCATCACTTGGAACGTATTTTGGCATGAAGTTTTCTCAGATGGCTAACGTCTGATACCCAAACTATTTATTGAATAATCCATTTCCTGTCATTAATTTGAGATGCCATTTTTGCCCGTTATTAATAACTTCATTATTAAATGTATTAAATTTCCATATGCATTTGTCTTAGGTTGTTTTGTGTTCCTATAATGGAACTCCTGAGCCTCGGTTACTTATACAGAGCAGATATTTATCTCTTACAGTTCTGGAAACTGGGAGGGCCAAGGTTGAGAGGTCGCATCTAGTGAGGGCCTTTTAGCAAGAAGATGGCAGATGGTCTGAAGGGCTGAAGAGCTTGAACATAGACAGGGGGAGGGAAAAACGTACCCTGTTATCAGGAATCCCCTCCTGCCGTAATTCTTATGATAGTGGTATTAATCCATGCATGAGGGTGTATTAATACCTCTTAAAAGTCCCACCTCTCAACACTATTTCATTGGAGAGTGTTTCTAACACATGGAATTTAGGGGACACATTTGACCAATAGTATTCCATCCCCCTGACCCTGCAAATTCATTTCCTTTTCAATTGTAAAATACGCTCATTCACCAGAGAGAGATAGAAAGAAAGGGAAGGTGAGAAATCATCTCCCATGGGGGATGACTACACCACAATCCCTTCTCCTCCCAGGATTTTGGGCACACATGCACATGTGCCTGGTGTGTTTTTCAAGTTACCAGGTCCGGGACTTGAACTACAGTTGTTCATGTGGGATCCAGCACCTTAACCACCATGCCCCCAAGTCTTAACTTGTTTCAGTATCAACTGAAAAGTCCAAAGGACGTATCTTATATGAATCAGATATGGGTGAGACTCAAGGTATGTGTCATCCTGAGGCCAGATGTGAGCCCGAAAATTAAACAAGTTACGAGCCTCCACAGCGCCATGATGAGAGAGACACAGAATAGACACTCCCATTCCAAAAGGGAGAAATAGGCAAGAAGAAAGGGGAAACTGGTCCTAAATAAGTTTAAAACCCACGGGGCCAGCAGGGGACATGGTTGATGGTGCTGGACTCCCACATGGCCAGCCATGGATCAAGTCCCGGACCTGGAGGCTTTCTCCCTCTCTCTCTCTCTCTCTCTGTCTCTCTTTGGAAATATTAAAATAATAAAAATGAATAAAATTAAATAAAATAATTCATTGAAAAAAAAAGTTCAAAACTCAACAGGGAAAACGACATTAAGTCTGGAGAATAACCTTTAACTACATGCTCCACATCCTAAGCACACTGGAGTCAGGGTGGGTCCCCATGGCCTCATGAAGAACCCCCTGACCAAGGATTGGCCGAGCTGTCTACCTGGCAGCTCTCAGCAGTTGGGAGTCTCATTCCTGAGGCTTTGCCAGGCTGAAGTTGCACTTTCTCAATATAGAGCTGGTAACTCTGCAATCCTGAGGTCTTGGTTGTTCCCCACCCAGGGCTCCACGCTGCCCTCCTGGGAACTCTGCAGCAGCCTCGTTGCCATGGCTCCACTGGGCATCACCCCAGGAGGCTCTCCATGGTGGCTTCACCCCCTGGGACAAGTCTCTGCCTAGGCTCCAAGGGTGTCTGTGTCATCCTTTGAAATCTAGGTGGAGGCAGATGGCACTGCACGCTTGCATTCTGCGTGTCTGCAGAATGAGTCTCACGTAGATGCTGCCAAGATTTACATCTCGTTCCTTATGTGGTGGCCTACGTGATTAACCTCAGGGAAAATCTTAGCGTTCAAGGTAGGAGACAAAAGTCATAATGATTGTCAGGTTCCGGAGGTGCTCTGGAATGAGACAGGTGGGTCATACTGGGGATATACTGAGAACTTCCAACTCTTATGTTTTAAAATAGTTAATCTTAAGGTGTGTGATTTTTTTCTTAATTAATATAAATAAATAAAAAAAAAAAACAGGAAATACTGGTTGAACCAACAGCTATTGTAGATTTTTCCAAGTGAAAGTCTTAGCATATTGTTACTTACTTGGCTTTGGCCTTTTCTTTCCCTTTCCATCTTTTTTTAAAGAATTATTTATTTTGGGACCAGCAGGTGGTGTGGTGGTTAAGGTGCTGGACTCCCACATGGCTGGCCACTGTTCAAGTTCTGGACCTGGCAGCTTGCTTTCTCACTTTTCCTTTCTTTCTCCCTCTGTCTCTCTGGTCAAATTAAATAATAATAATAATAATAATAATAAAAAATAATTCTGTTAAAACCTTATTTGATTATTTATTTTATTTTATTTGTTTTTGTTTTTGTTTTTTAATTTGATGACAGAGAGAGAGAGAGAAAGGGAAAGTAAGAAAGCAAACCTCCAGGTCCGGGATTTAAACTGTGATCCGTCATGTGGGAGTTGGGCCTTAACCACTGTGCCACCTGCCGGCCCCCTCTCCTTACATCTTGAGTAGACTTTTTCCTTCTAAATTCTTAAAGATATGATTTATGAGTACATCCATATTTATAAAACACAAATGTTTACTGGTTTGTTTATTTACTCACCCTCTTTTCTACAAATCAGGATGCCCTCTTAGATTTATCCTATTGTTGAAATACTCCTCTGAATACTTCAAAGTAACATCCTTTTGATGGTTTGTGTGCCTGAAGATGCCTTTCTTCTTTTCATCGTCTTCTTCATTTTTTCAATTAGAGATCTTTGCTATAGGACACATGCACTTACCAGAGACACACAGAGAGAGACAGAGAGACAGCAAGAAATCAACCTCTAGGGGTGTGGCCATGCTGCAATCCCTTCTCCTCCATTCTCTTGGGATCTTGGGCACACACGTGCACGCACACACCTGGCATGCATTTCAAACTGCCTGGTCAGGGACTCAAATCATGGTTGATCAGATAGGAGTCCAGCACTTTAACCACTCTATCCCCGTTCCCCCCCCCCCTTTTTAGTCACCAGTGCTCAGGAAAAAGAAAGAGAAAAAGAGAGAGAGAGAGAGGAAATGACTTCCAATGGGGTGTGAGCACACTGCAACTCTTTCTCATCCATTTCTCCGTCCTGTCAGGATTTGGAGCGTGCACGCACACACGCACACGCACGTGGTGTGTTACTCAAGCCTCCGGGTAGGGGCCTCAACCTCACAGTCAGTCATGTGGGATCCAGCTGCCTCACCCAGCCCACCATGGGCTAACCTGGTTAGACTATTTTGAGGAGTAATTCATTCTACTTTTTCCTCATCCATTTACCCGAGAGGGACGCTGTGCTGTTGAGAGGCTGACAGCGTCTCTCATGAGGCCTGAGTCACTGTCACACTGCCGCAATCTCTGTGATTGTCGTGTTGGTCTCAGTTTCCTCACCTGTAAGAAAAGGGAATTTTTTTTTTTTTGGAGAGGTTTTCACTATAGGGCACGTGCGCTCGCCAGACAGAGAGAGACATAGAGACAGAAAGAAATCTCCCCCTAGTGGGGATGGCCACGCCACAATCCCTTCTCCTCCACTCTCCTCTCGGGATCCTGAGCATGCATGCACACGCGCCCAGTGTGAGTTTTAAGCCATCGGGTCCGGGACACGAACCGCGGTCGACTACGTGGGAGTCCAGCGACATAGCCATTACGCTAACTGCTGGTTCCCAGAAAAGGGGATTTTATTAGAGTTCCTGATAGCCCCCAAATGCTGTATTTACGAAATGTTTATTGTCAGTGTGTCCACTTCCAGTTTGTTATCAGAGTGAGAAATTTGGAAATCTCAGTGTGGAAAAAAAATCACAAACTACCTTTTCTTTTTTTTTTTTTTAAGAATTATTTATTTGAGAACCACCGGTCAGTCG
>NW_006210004.1:412272-414772 GCF_000334495.1 Tupaia belangeri chinensis | reverse complement strand
ACCCAGAACCCTCCCACGTGGGAGGGTCCAGGATGCGAACCGTGGTCAACTATATGGGAGTCCAGCGACATAGCCATTATGCTAACTGCTGGTCCCCCAACATGAGTTTTAAGCCTCTGGGTCTGAGACTTGAATGGAGGTTGATTACTTGGGAGTCCAGTGACGTAGCCAATATGCCACCTGCTGGTCCCAGACTCTTTTATTTCTATTCTTTATAACTCTAGTTCCCCCCCCCCACCCCGGTTGATTTTTAATAGAGACTTTTTTTAATAGAGACTTTTTTTTTAGAATTATTTTATTTATTTTAATTTGACCAGAGACAAATAGAGCAATACAGCAAGAGAGAGAAAGTGAGAAAGCAAGCCACAGGTCTGGGACTCCACCTATGGTCAGCCATGTGAAAGTCCAGTGCCCTTAACCACCACACCACCTGCTGGCCCCCCGAAAACTCTCTTAACAGCTTATTTTAAATTATCTGCTAGTATCATTCATTTGGCATATTTAATAGAATTACTTTGGATTTTGTTCCACCTAGTATAGGCTGATCAAATTTCTCAGATATTTTATTTATGCTGTGAATTAATATTATTCTAGGGTTATGAGCTACCCGGAGTAGTCCACACAAGTCTCACCAGTTCCTCAGTGTCACCCCAAATCAGACAAGTACTTCCTCCAATCTATATCACCCAAATCCGAACAACAACAGACCTGGCTAGTCTGGCAACAGATTGGTTATGGGAGTAAGGCAAGACCACCGAAATTAGCGTCCAAGGTTGAAGATGCATCTGAGACTCAACCAGACAGCCTGCTTGCGTTTCCACTGACTGGTGGTGATTCATTTGTAATAGCTGAACAGCGCCTCTTGAACGGACTGCCTAGGTTTTAGCTTAGAATCCAGAAACGTGGTTTACTTCAAAAGCCCTGGCTGAGAGGCTGACCTTGGGCACGTCTTTTCACATTTTTATACCCGAGTTTCCACTACTGCCTTTTCTATCTACTCCAGCAGCTGAATCCAATGTTTGCAAAAGTGGCTTGCAAATAGAAAATCATTCTGGGGGCTAGCAGTTGGCGTAATGGCTATGTTGCTGGATTCCCATGTAGTCGACTGCGGTTGGAGTCCCGGACCGGCGGCTTAAACTCAGGCTGGGTGCTGTGTGTGCCCAAGATGCCGAGAGGAGAATGGAGAAGGGATTGCAGCGTGACCATCCCTCCTGGGTGGGGTGATTTCTCATTTTCTGTCTTTCTCTGTCTTTCTGATGAGTGCACGTGCCCTATAACAAAAACCTCTCAAAAGTGAGACGTGACCAAAAAAAAAAACCTCTCAAAAAAAAAAAAAAAAAAAAAGAAAAGAAAAAAGAAAAAGAATTTTGCAAATTAATACTGAAGTCACAGAGATGCATTTTTTACAGGTTTTAGCCATAGAGCGTGTGCTCTCACCAGAGACAGAGACAGCGAGAGGAAAAGTGAAAAATCCCCCGTCCTGGCCGCGTGGCAATACTTCCTCGTGGGATCTTGGACACCCACGCACACATTACCCCCCCCCCGGTTGATTTTTAAGCCACCGGGTCTGGGACTCCAACTGGGCCAGCCATGTGAGTGTAATGCCATAACCACCATGCCATCTGCTGGCACATAGCGACGCATTTTTTTTCTGGATGAGAGCCATCTGTTTTTACCAGGGCGACATCTGGGTTTAATCTATGTTTGTGTTTACACTGGTGAGCTGGGGCGGGGGCTAGCGCTCAGCATTTGGGCCTCATCCTGCAGAAATGGACTCAATTTAGGGCGAAGTCTCGAGGCCAAAGGCCCGGGTCGTGACGAACTCATCGGCAGGGATCTAGCCTGCCGAGGGCCGGACCCGAACCCAAGAGCTTTGCACCGCACGCGGCCTGCTGCAGCTTCTTCTACCTCCCTCGGGGGAAGGGATTTCCGTCCTTCAGTTCCTGTTTAAGATTTGTTCCGGCTTGCGGAAGAGCACAGCGTTACGGCAGAGGGCCCGGGAGCCCCGCACTCCAAGGTCAGCGGAGTGGCCGAACTTAACAAGAGGGAACCCCCGGGTTAACCCAAGTTCGCTCACTGCTCGTAGCAATGAGGCTGTTGGGGAAAGACCTTCCGGAGCTCCTTCTCCGAAGCGTTGATTGGCTTATTCAGGTGCCAATCAAAACTGCACAACCGGTGCCGGCGAGCAGCGAAACCCGCTCTCTCCCGTACTGACGGCAAAAACCAGGGACTTCTGGGAAATACCACAGAGGAGCAGCCACCTCCGGAAGTGATGCTCCGACTGCTTCCTCTCGTGCGATCCAATGAATTCTTTCCTTTGGCAGCAAACGCAGCCCTGGAGCCCGCCCAAGAGGAAGAACATTTTGATTAGTCGTTTAGAGCCGGGACACAGAGGTTCACGGGAGTCTCCCGTCATTGGCTAGTTTCCTGTCAATCACCCCGCTCCCTGGACGGGGCGGGAACTGGCAGCCCGTGGAGCCCCGGGAGGCGTCCCGGCCGC
>NW_006210004.1:397504-411893 GCF_000334495.1 Tupaia belangeri chinensis | reverse complement strand
CTCGCCGGGCTCGCCGTGCCCTGCCAGCGGGGCCCTGGCTGCTCTCGTCCGGGCCACCGCTGGTGACCACTCGCCGCGCTGTCGGAGGCTTCACCCGCGCCCTCCTCCAGGACGCGCCCGCGGAGCTCCGGCCCTTTCGCCTCGGACGCGGAGGCCGCACTGCGCGGGGCGGCGGCGAGGCCGGAAGATGGCCTGGGTGCTCAAGATGGACGAGGTGATCGAGTCCGGGCTGGTGCACGACTTCGACGCCAGCCTCTCGGGCATCGGGCAGGAGCTGGGCGCCGGCGCTTACAGCATGAGGTACGGGGCACTCGGGGCGGGCCACAGCCTCTGTTGCTTTGGAGAAGGCCTGCACCGCCTTGGGTCTCTGCCCGGCGCGACTGCTCCCAGCGGTGCGTGGGCCTCCCCGGCGGAGGTCGGGGGCTGCCGCGTGGCCGTCGGGGCCATGGAGCCCTGTAGGCTCTGCTCACTTCGGTGTCTGGAGGGCCGGGGAGGGCAGCCCGGCAAGCTTGGGCTCGGGAACCGCTCCTGAAGCTTCATTCTTGTAGAAAACACGCTTGGCCGTTCTGATGGCTTAGGTTGGTGGGGGAAGGGGTCCCCCGCCCCCTTACAAGTGCTTTGCAAGCCTTTTAGAGCCAGGATGCATCGTTGGAAGAGGCAGCGTTCACACTGGGAAGATCCTCTCGAACGCTTTGCTCTCCGTTCCTACTGCAGTGCCTTACACTGTTGTCTTTCCTGGTGGCAAATTTTAATCACTTGACATTAGAGTCGTAGGTTATTGTCTCGGAAGTGAAAAGGTAGGAGCTGGGGAGGAAAAAGCCTGTTGACTTTGTTTTCTTGATCGCCTCCAAGTTTCTCGTACAGGGGACTGCCCGTTCTCAGGCTGGTTCCTCTTAGAGAGGGCTTTAACGTGCTGTGATTGCACCACGAACAATAGTTTAGTCTCCCCTGTCTGCACGAGTAGCTGTCCGCGTTCGGTTTTGAGAGGTTGAAACAGATCTGAGCTTAGTCTCTGCCCTACAGACTGAAACTGAAATATATATATACACACACACATATATAATGTATGTTTTAACTGTTTACAGTTTAGAAGCTTTTTTATTTATTTATTTTTAGCGGCCTTACTGAACTAGAAAAAGGTCACCTAATTAGTAAAGCCTGAAATTCAGCCGTCTGGCTGCCTTTCCTTGGTGCGAATGGAGTGTAGCTTTCCGATGGGTAGAGACCTGCCTGCCGTCTTTGAAGCGCTCCATAGTTCCTCTGTATTTTCATTACATGGCACTGTGGCTCCAGGGTAGGACAGGAAGCCGGAGTGTCCTGAAGAAGGAAGGCTTCTGGGACAGAGTGGGCTTGGAATAGTGGGAGCTAGCCCCTTGTAGTACTTTGGCTTTTAAATCTTAGTAAGTCTGAGCTGTAGAGAATTCAGGCGGAGTCGATTCTTGGAGTGTAGACGCGAGTGGTGGTAAAGCCCAGGCCGGGAGTCCAGCCATGAGCGCCTGGCGCTGCTCTGGTTTCTGCTGGTCTCTCTGAACTTGGCACCTCCTTTCTGTGCGGTTGTGTAACTTGAGGGCTCTAGAGGAGGTGGCTTATTTTCTCCAGCAACTGTGTCAGTGGTTGAGGAAATCGAACTACTGAAAATCGGGGGGTCACCCCAGAGGGGAATGCTAGAAGCAGTGAGCACCTCCCTGCTGTTTCCCACCCCAAGGCCTTGTTGTCGCTGAAACCCTGAGCTCGCTGTCAAGGCAGAAGTGGCCACGTGAACCGGTTCACTGTGCCTGGCTCATCCTTTGCTTGTCATGATGGATGAAATGAACGCTGGCTGCTGGAAAGGTCGCTTGAGGGTTATTTTGAACTTTAATTTTTTTTTTAAGAATTTTTATTTATTGTTACTACTTTTTAAAAATCTTTTTTATTTGTTTATTTTTTGAAGTTGACCAGAGAGAAACAGGGAGAGAAGGAAAGTGAGAAAGCAAGCTTCCAGGTCAGCCATGTGGGAGTCCAGCCGCTTTAACCACCACATCACCTGCCGGCCCCTGAGCTTTAATTTTTTTTTTGTAGGGTTTTTGAACCAGGCTTTGTTTTAGGGATTGAGCAGTGTTCATGTTTCTGGTTTATTTCTGTGAAAAGGAAATAAAATCTTGACCACATTAAACCTGTCTTTGACCTTGATCTTCAGGTAATGACATCTCTGTAATTCTGTGTCATCTACCACACTCCTCAGAGGGAGACGTTCCCTTGGCTGTGTTTGTTTTATTTCATCTGAATTTTCAAGTTAATTTTGAAGGCAAATGCTATTTTTAAGGAACTTGTTTACTTTTTCATAGTTGAATCCTTAAAATCTAGTAGGAGCTGAGAGTACTTACCTCTTACACATTGAATGCCCTTTACTTGAAATTTTAGGGAACTCTAAAATTGCCTTGATACAGCAGGGAAAGTCTGAAGAGACGTCCTTGGCTCACACTTACCACACCTGGCCCTGGAGCCCTGGCAGAGGTGGATCTGGAGCCAACAGTCTTCATTCTCTGGGCTTTGGGTCCCTTCTTCTGTTGTCACGTGGAAGTGAAGACTTGTCTTTCTCTTTTATTTGTTATTTCTTAAGTTCAGGAAGTAAATGTGAGATTTGGGGGGAAATGATAGACATACACTTGGTAGGCGGTTTTCCATTTTTCTTTCAGTGTAATATGTTTATTGTATTTGCTTTTTTGATGCTAAAAACAAGAGATATTGGGACCAGCAGATGGCATAATCGCTATGTCGCTGACCTCCCACGTGGTAGACTGTGGTTTGAACTCCTAAACCAGCAGCTTAAAACTCAGGCCAGGGGACCGGCGGTGGGCGTAATGGCTATGGCACTGGACTCTCATGTAGTCAACCATGGTTCAAGTCCCAGACTCGGTGGCTTAAACTCACGCTGGGTGTCTGTACCCAAGATCCCAGGAGGAGAAGGGATTGCAGTGTGGCCATTCCCCCTGAGGGGAGATTTTTCGCTTTCTTTCTCCCTGGCAAATGCACCTGCAATGATCCCAAGATCCCAAGAGGAGAGAGGAGGAGAAGGGGCTGTGTCTAGCCATAGCCCTTGGCAGGGCCATTTCTCACTTTTTGTCTCTGTGAGTGTTTCTGTCTGTCTAGCTAGCACGTGCGCCCTCTAGCATCTCAAAAAAAAAAGATTTATAAAAAAGAGAGATGAAGACCTTTTTATAGGTATGGTTTCTTGGGCTAGCTGGAAAGTAAGAAATGGTGTTTTCCCGTGGTCTGACTTAAGCACATTTACACTAAACCGTGTAGGCTGGTAGCACTAGGGATATCTCGAGGGTAATACCGGATACCGACTTTGCTCCTCACCCCTTCTCCTGTTCTCATTCCTGCGCGTGAGTCCTCAGCGTGCTCTTGTGTGCACCTGTGAGACGTGAACTGCTGCAGGTTCCGTTTGAAAGGAGGTTGGGCGTAAATGTTTCTGAAAATCTTGGTTACAGTATTAGGCTTCTAGGAATGAATGAAGAGACCTTAGAGCCCTTCTAGACAGATCTTTTCCTTATAAATGTGTAAACTGAGGCTCGTGGATGTTAAAGCGATCGGCCCATCCAGCCAGTGTCACCACCAGACGAAGGCTCCTTTTTCTCCACCCCCCGAGTGATGGCTGAAACTCATTGTAACTTGAAATCTGGGCCATTCTTGTTTGGTGAATTATGGATCATGACTTTGGACTCAAATGACTTAAAAAAATAAACCTCATTAAAACTCTCAAGAGTTTTTAAGACCAACTGCTAATTTTCTTTCTAGCTCCCTGTTCACATGAAATTAGTCTGTAGGAAGTTAATTTTCAGGATTTGGGGTCAATATTGAACTGTGTTTTTGAAGATAGTAGGGAATGGCTTCTTTAGCTTACTCTACTAAAAACTTTAATATACTGGGGACCAGCAGGTGGCATGGTGGCTAAGGCAGTGGACACTCCCACGTGGTCCACCATGGGCTGAGTCCTGGACCTGGTGGCTTGCTTTCTCACTTTCCATCTCTCTCTCGCCAAATTACAATACATGAATGAATTAATAAAAATTAAATAATTCTTTGGAAAAAAATTGATGTACCTTATAGAAGGCATTGATTTTGCCCTGTTTGTTGAACTTCACTGTGAGAATTAATTAGTTAATTAATTAATTATAGTTTGCTATAGGGTGCATGCGCTTGCTAGAGACAGAGAGAGGAATAGTGAGAAAGCACTCCCTCAGG
Source organism: Tupaia belangeri chinensis (assembly GCF_000334495.1). Lineage (NCBI taxonomy): Eukaryota > Metazoa > Chordata > Mammalia > Scandentia > Tupaiidae > Tupaia > Tupaia belangeri. Next base: position 407,666 of record NW_006210004.1, on the reverse strand, counting down.
GGCATGGCCATACCACACTCCTTTCTTCTCCATTCTCCTCTTGGGATTTTGGGCATGCAGGCACACGCGCCCAGTGTGAGTTTAATCCACCAGGTCCGGGACTCGAACCGCGGTTGACTACATGGGAGTGCAGTGACATAGCCATTACGCTAACTGCTGGTCCCATATAGATCTGTTTTTTTAAACAAAAGATATTATTGTACAAATTTTGAAGTGAGAGTAACATCCATAATTTACAGATAATTTGCTGAATCAAAGCTACTTTGAGGCAAAGACAAATTTTCTGTATTGACTGAAAAGTTAAAATGTCAGTTTACAGACCTGATGAGATAACAAGAACATTTCAAGCTAGGGCAGTGCTAAAGGCAAAGACAAATTTTCTGTATTGACTGAAAAGTTAAAATGTCAGTTTACAGACCTGATGAGATAACAACATTTCAAGCTAGGCCAGTGCTAAATTGGTAAAACATTAGTAAGAATAGGATTATTTTGTAGCTAATGATAGCTGATTTTCTTTTGGTCTTAGGGTAAAACACACTGTCCTGGAGTAGGCAATGAGTATAGAAAAAAAATTTTTTTTTAAGAATTATTTATTGGGAACCAGCAGTTAGCGTAATGGCTATGTCGCTGGACTCCCACGTAGTCGACCGCAGTTCGTGTCCCGGACCTGGTGGCTTAAAACTCACGCCGGGCGCGTGTGCGTGCGTGCCCAAGATCCCGAGAGGAGAATGGAGGAGAAGGGATTGCGGCGTGACCATCCCCCCGGGGGGTGATTTCTCGCTTTCTGTCTCTATGTCTCTCTCTGTCTGTCTGGCGAGCGCACGCGCCCTACAGTGAAAATCTCTCCAAAAAAAAAAAAAGTAAAAAAAGAATTATTTATTTAATTCCATTTGTTATTATTTTTATAAAAGTTTTAGCGCCAAAGTTAACTCATACTTTAATTCCAAAGTTCATATGTGTTTTCACCCAGTTTCTCTTACATACATAACCAGGGTACTGCTCTTAAAACTGTAAAATTATTCTTGATGCAGTATTATTATCTAAAATATAAAGTCTACTTGAATTTCAATTTTTCCTCTGTTGTCCTGTTTCTTATCCTGGTTCCAATTCAGGATCTTTTCTCTGGTGACAACTTCTTAGTTTTTCCTTCTTTTATTTATACTTTTGACACTTTTAATGTATAGTTACCAGAACTTCCGAAATTTGTAAATTGATTTGGAAACAAAATTGCATTATACTTGGAAATACTATTGGGTTATCAGGAAAATCACGACATGTTTTTCTATGTAAAAACGCATCATGGCTTTCCCAGCGACCTAATGTGAATCCTTTAAAGGGTCTTTGTCATTTTAGCAATGATTCTGAGTAGGACCACTGCGTTTACATTTACAGATTACGTTGTCTCAGTTCATCTGGTTAGAATAAGATGCTGTTTTGTAGTCACTTCATAATAAAATATTAAGATACATACACACACACATTTATTTATTTTTTAGAGAGGTTATTGCTGTAGGGTATGTGTGCTCACCGGGGAGAGAGAGAGACAGAAAGGGAGAAATCACCCCCTGGGGGGCTAGCGTCGCAGTCCCTTCTCCTGTCTCCTCTCGGGATTTTGGGCATGTCCAAGACTTGAACTGCAGTCAACCACGTGGGACTCCAGCAGCGTAACTATTAGGCCATCCGCTGGCCCTTCAAAAATATTTTAAATATTTATTTATTTAAAATAACTAAAAACCATTGTGTATTATTATACATATTTTCTATTAAAAAACTTTTTCAAAGCAACATAGCAAGAGGAGTGGTATTTGTGTGTGTGTGTGTGTGTGTGTGTGTGTGTGTATCAAATGTCTGGTTTAGTAAAAGGTAGATTCTCACATCTACTATTAGAACATGTTTGGGTCGACATAAGTGAAGAAAATCAGCCTCAGGTAGGTAACTGGTTAGAAAAAGGCTATATTAACTGCCCTTTCAGATAATGGTAGCTCTCCCTCTGATAGTGTATCAGCGCTTGACAGTTGTTAATTTTTTTGTTTTGTTTTTAAATGGTAATTTCTGGTTTACACAGTCATTGTGCTCTTCAGCGGTAGTTTATTTCATTTATTTATTTTTATTTAATTGGCAGGGATGGGACCAGTCATTCGCATTGTGGTTAAGGTTCTGGATTTCCATATAGCTGACCATGGTTCAAGTCTGGATTCAGCAGCTTGAAAATCATGCTGAGTGCATGTGTGTGCACCCAGAATCCCAAGAGGAATTGAGGTGGGATTGCCGCGGGGCCTTCCCACCAGAGGATGACTTCTTTCTCTCTCGCTCTCTTTCTCTCTAGAGTATGCATGCGCCCTATGGCAAAAACCTAGGGAAAACAAACAAACAAAATGCTAGGCACAGGTGTGTATGTGCCCAAAATCTGAAGTGAAGGATGGAGGAGAAAGGATTACTGCATGGCCGTCTTCCTCAGGGGATGAGTTCTCACGTCCCCCTTCTCTCTCTCTGCCTGGCAAGCACACCTGTCCAGTAGCAAAAACTTTAAAAAAGAAAGAAAGAAAGAAAGATGCAGGGGATATGTGCGCTCACTGGAGAGAGACAGGGAGAAAGCATCCTCCCTACACCCTCTACCCTGGGAATATAGGAACCCATAGTCCCTTCTGTTACATTGCTCCATCCTGTTGGGATTTTGGGGGGCACATGGATGCACCTAGTGTTTTTCAGGCTGCCAGTGGCTAGGATTCAAACCTGTGGTTGGCCATGTGGGATCTGCGTCCCTTAACCACTAGGCTATGAAGCTGGTCCCAGGTGCTAGTTTCTTAAAGCGTGGTTGCGGTGTGGAATCTGAAGCTGTACCTGTGTAGTTTCCTTGCTCTGTTACATTAGAATGGAGAATGATGTTCCTTAACACGGCCACCTTCTCACTAGAGAAAGCCATGGCGTGGGCTGGGAGTTTGTCAAAGGCAACACATATCCGTTGTTATCCTCGAAGTGACAGGCTGATTTTGAGGAAGTTTCTGTCAAGTACCCAGGTCTCTCTCTCTCTCTTTTTTGTAAATGTTTTATTTACCTTTGTTTGTTTATTTATTTTAATTTTGACCAGAGAGGGACAGAGTGAGAGAAAGTGAGAAAGCAAGCTGCCAGGTCTGGGACTTGAACCATGGTGGGCCAGGTGGGAATCGAGTGCCCGTAAATACCTCGCCACCTCCCTACCCCATCTTTTTTTTTTATTTTTTTATTTTTAAGAGAGATTTTTGCTATACAGGGTGTGTGCCCACTGGAGAGACAGAAAAAGACAGACAGAAATTGAGAAATCACTCCCCAGGGGGAATGGCCACATTGCAGTCCCCTCTCCTCCATTCTCCTCCTGGGATTTTGGGCAGGCACACGCGCTCCTAACATGAGTTTCAAGCTGCTGGGTCTGGGACTTGAACTGCGGTGGGCCATGTGAGAGTCCAGTGATGTAACCACTGCACCTCTGCTGGTCCCAACTACCCAGGTCTTAACAATACTTTTTCTTTAAAGTGAAAATGATGTTCTATTAAAAAAAAAATTGCTAGATCAGCTGACAGATGCAGCATTGGTTAAGAGCTTCTTCTCCAGCCAGTCACTGCGTTGAGATATGCAGTAGAAATATATTCTGCCTATCTAAGGACCAGTGTGTGATAAAATGAATACTCTGCAGTGTCAGTAGTTGGCATTCCTGAAGAAGACAGTGACTGCTAGTATGCTCTGGTGCCCCTACTCGATTGATGGCAGGGCACCAGCAGGTACAGCAGCTGGCTTTTGAGGCAGATGCTTTAGTGTTTGTTACTCTGAAAATGGTCTTGGCCTCCTCAGCCTTCTGAAAGAGTCTTGGGTACCCCAGGATTTTACAGCTCCTGATTGGAGAACCTCTGACTCGTTATATATAGAATTTAGACTCAAAATGTGTTCTTCCAAGTTTATAAACGAACCATTATTAGAACTCAGAGAAGTTAATTAGCTGGCTCAGTCATTTCAGCAGGGCTGGGATCTGCAGCCCCAGAACTGGGGTTTGACCTCTCCTCTTTCACTGCACCTGCAGTCACTGGGAAGTCTTCTCGCTGTCGTAGAGTGGGGTCTTTCTGCATAGAAAAGTTAGTCTGGGATGCTGTTTTTATTATTGCTTATTGTCATATCTTCTTTTTTCCTCCAGAATCTTGTGTAACTTTTAGTTCTGATAATTTATAGAAGCTCAGATTTTTATGTAGCTAGACTGTATATTTTAAAAATGAATTATCTTGGAGCTGGTAGTTGGAGGTTAAGGCACTGGACCCCACAGGGCCAGCCACACAGGTTTGAGTCCTGGAACTGGAAGTTTGAGACTAACTCTGTTTGAGTCCTGGAACTGGAAGTTTGAAACTAACTCTGGGTACATGTGCATGTGTGCATGCCCAAAATCCCAAGAGGAGAGTGGCGAAGAAGGGATTACAGTGTGGTCATCCTCCCTTGGGGGGTTATTTCTCGCTTTCCCTCTCTCTGGCAATCACACACACACCCTATAACTAATAAATAAATGATAGATAGATAGATAGATAGTTTCTTTTGCATAATTCTTACATCTCCTTGCCTTTGTGGACTGGCTAGGGCCTCAGTGCAGTCTTAGGTGGAAGTGCTAAGAGGTTGGATCTTGAGTCTTCTTACTGATTTTGGAGGGATTGCTCCCAGAGTTTCACAAATAGGTTTCTCTATTCTAGATGAGTTTGGCCCTTAATTTGTGTGTGTGTGTGTGTTTGTGTGTGTGTGTGTTTGTGTGTGTGTGTGTACCCTCTACATGGGAGTCCAGCGACATAGCCATTGCACCAACTGCTGGTCCCTAAATTGTAATTTTTGCTATACACTTTTTATGTGTGTTCACTGGAGACAGAGGGAGAGAGAAAGTGAGAGAGCACCCCTCAGTGGGGATGACCATGCTGCAGTTCCTTGTCCATTCTCCCCCTTGGGATTTTGGTCATGCCTGCATATGTGCTCGACATGTTTTTCAAGCCGCTGGCCCAAGATTCGAACTGCATCGTCGGCCACTTGGGATCTAGCCACCTCAGCTATCACACGACTGGCTGGCCCCACTCTTCACGTCTGTCTGAGCTGCTGTTAAACTCACTCAGTTTAGAAGTTCTGTTTGTTCCCTTTCAGTTTTGTAAGACCTTGAAATTTCCTGTTCCTTGCAAATCTTTTCAGATTTTGTCTTTTATTTCTTTAAATCTGGTGAGGACAGTTTTGTAATTTGGGTCTGATAATCACAGCTTCTGAAGTCTCTGGTGGTCTGGGTCAGTCTGTGGCCAATCAGGGAGCTAGAAATCACCTCGGGTGTTTCAGGTGACGATTCCGTGAAGTAACTGACGGCAAAGGTGCTGGAAGGGCGGTCGTGTCACCTGGTTAGTGTGGGTTTTTCCTTTCTTACTCTTAATTTCCCACCTGTGCTTCCCTTTGGAGCAGCCTCACCAGACTCCAGCCAGAAGTCTTCTCTGTGGTTCTCAGGCCTCTAGCCTTCTGCAGCAGAGGCAGACAGGAGCTGAATACCAGCAGAATCTGGAACTGGGCATATGCCATCTGGTGTTTTTGCTGCTGGTTCATGTTCCTAGAGTCTTGTTTGTCCTTTTAGGCCTGGTTATTTTGGGGTACTGGCATTTCAAAATTATTTGGAATAACTTGATACCTGAGGTTTTTCAACCTGTTCATCGGACCCCTCGGAGTCCTACCTGTCTGGGGTCACCGTAATCTGAATTTCGTAGCTCCCTGGACCACACCAGAGAAGATATTTGGTGAGGGAAGTCCATGCAAAAGTGTACTCCCTTCTACTTCAATCTAGTGCTTTCCATCTGGTTTAACGTGTGGTGTGTGTGGTGAGTGTATCCCAGACCGAAGAGCCTGCGGAAACTGCAGCACACTCCGCCCTCCTTCCCGCAGCTGGAGTGGGTGTCCTGGGCACCACCGTCTGAGTGCTAGGCTTGCTTTGAGATACTGCTTCCTTAGATTTCAGCCTACTTCCTTACTGTTAGCTGTCGTTACTTTTTAAGTACTATGTTGCAGGATATTGTAGCTTTGTTGTCTTCTTGGTCTGGTGGGCGTGGAAATGAGTTAGAGCTCTGAGTTAGAGCTCGGTCTGAATGAGCCATTTCTAAGCATTCAGTTCTCTGTGTTATTAACATCCTGGTTTCTTTCTTGTTTCTTGAGTTCTGTAGACTTTTCATTTAGCTTCCAAATATGCAGGGTCTTCAGAAAGTTTGTGGTATGGCCAGCCTGTGGTCATGGTGGTGAAGGCGGCTGGATCCCACATGGCCAGTGGTATGGTTCATTTCGAGCCCCAGAGGCCTGAAAGACAGAGTAAATATGGAAGCGTGTGTGCCCAAAATGTGGGCAGCAGGGAGGAATGGAGAAGGGATTGTGGTGTAGTCATGCCCCGTGGAGGTTCTTTCTCACCCCCCAAACCAGCAAGTGTTTGCGCACCATACGGCAAACATACTTTTGCATAAAAATAAACACATACTTAATTTTTTTATTACTTTTTTTAAGGGCTGGGCTGTGCCCTAGTGGATAAGGGAGCCAGATTCCACATGGCCAGCTGATGGATTTGACACACCAGCCCCCAGTGGCTTGAAAATAATGCAGGCGCAGGATGGTGAATCGGAGGAGAAGGGATTGCAGTGTGATACTGCCCAGTTGGGGAGTGTTTTCTGCCTCTCTTCCTCTCTCTCTGTTTGTCACTCTCTCTATATCTCTGGGGAAAAAAAATAACAAAATTTGTTTACATTCATTTCTTTCACGAGCATGCTTGTATGCACTGAAAAAAAAAAAAAAAAAGCACTGTCAACTGGGACTTGCTGCCATAAACCGCCCCAGCCAGCCCTGGATCATGGGCACGTACACGCCTGGGATACTTGGAGGTCTCTGGATGGGAACCCGGGACCTTCCCATGTATACTGGCCTAGCACAGCATTGCAGGTTACCGCTGTGCCGCCATCCTGCCCAGAACTTGTACAATTCCACTTTTCCACACATAAAGTCCTTCCACATGTTTTGCCTGTCTTGCCATTAAGAAAAATTCAAATTTTAATGGTTTTTGAAAACTAATAAGTTAATATAGTTACATTCAAAAGTTATAAAAGGTTAGGGCGATACCAGTTAGTAGATACAAAATTACAGTTAGGAGGAATAAATTGTAGGTTTCTGTAGCACAGTAGGCTAAGTGTAATTAACCGTAATTCGGTAATTTGTTGTATACTTCAAGTAGCAAGAGGAGAGGATTTTGAATGTTTCTAGCAAACAATGATAACATTTTTGAGATGATGGGTATGCTTATTACCCTAATAAAATCATTTACACATTACATTCTAGCATCAGAAAACAGACTGTACCTGTAAATATGTACAATTATTGTGTCAATTAAAAAGAATATTTTTTAAACTTAGAAAAGCTATCTGAGGGACCAGCAGTTAGCGTAATGGCTGTGTCACTGGACTCACGCGTAGTTGACCATGGTTCGAGTCCCAGACCTGGTGGCTTAAAACTCATGCCGTGTGTGTGTGCGTGCGTGCCCAAGATCCCAGAGGAGAATGGAGGAGAAGGGATTGTGGAGTGGCCATTCCCCTTGGGGACGATTTCTCACTTTCTGTCTCTCTGTCTCTCTCTGTCTTTCTGGTGAGTTCATGCACCCTATAGCAAAAACTTCTCCAAAAAAAAAGAAACTAATATGGGAATATTATCAACTAACTAAAGTAAGAACACGTTCAATTAATCACATCCTTATCTTAGAAAAGAGGTATTAAGCATTCATGTCGTAAGTTTGTTTACAAACATCTAGTATGCTATGAATTTCAGCGTTTGACCTATTTTTCAGAGATTTCTACTGCACCTCTTAAAATGTTCTTCATATCTATTAAATGGATAAATTAAAACATCTGTATTTCTTAAGCAGCTGGTATCTTATTATAAAGAGAGGTACAGGAATCTCTAGGTCCAGAGTACAAAGTCGTCATAATTGCCTCTTGTCCTCCGCTGAAAATGGCAGATTCTTCCCGGGGCCGGCCTCATAGTGACTCCTACGGACCGCAGACAATGTGAACATCTGGATGCCCCGCCCCACATGGCGCTGCTGAGATCTCTGTGAAATGCACAGAGACTGAGGCAGCAGAGATGGGGGCACCACACCAAGCCCTCCATAATTGATTCTTTTTAGTTTATTTACTTATTTGTTCTGAGTAGAGACAGGCACCCCTAACTGGGTCCCCACAGCACAATCCAGCCTCCATTTTCAGCCGACCCAGATCCTGGGCGCACTTGCCTGTTCCTGGCACGCTCAGGGAAGTCTTGGGATGCAAACCCAGGACCTCTCTCATGTGGGTCCGGTTACATTGCCACTGTACTACCACCTGGTCCCAGTTATAATTGTTTATTAATGCTTGCATTAGTTTATCGATTCACGAAATACTTGTACTCCCTTGTGCTAGATGTTGGGGGTCAGTAATAAATTTGGGGGATGGTTATGTACTTATAGGGGATACAAACTTTCGGGTTTTCTTTGTTTTTGGATTTTTGCTGTAGGATGTGTGTACTTGCCAGAAAAAGAGAAAGTAAGAAATCATCCCCCAAGGGGAAGGCCATGCTGAAATCCATCCTCCATTCTCCTGAAATTTGGGGCACACATGCACATGCTCTTAGGTTTTTGCCATGGAACAAATGAGCTTGATGGAAGTGAGAAGCCCCTAGGAGGATGGCTAGGCCTCAGTCGCTTCTCCTCCATTTTCCTGGGATTTTGAGCATGCATGCACACAAGCCTAGTGTGAATTTCAAGTTGCCAGGTCCAGGACTTGAACCGTGACTGGCCTTGTGTGAGCCCAATGCCTTAGCCATCATACCACCTCCTGGCCCCGTACTTTTTTTTTTTCCCCTAAAGTTTACCTTTTTTCCTCTTCCATGAGAGAGAGGCAGGGATAGGCAGAGGCCGGTGCTCCCAGTAGTCTTCACGCTGTCATCCACCCCCAGCGTCAGCCAGCCAGGACCACTGGCACACACCTTCACACGTGTGCATACCAGGGATGCCTTGGGGATGCGAACCTGGGACTGACTCCTGCGGCTTCAGTACCGCAGTGGATCTCTGGGTTACTACTGGGTCACTGAGGATGGCCCATGGAGGACGCAAGCTTAAGCCATGTGTGTTTGTCAGAAAATGGCAGGACCATGGTAGAGCCTGGGGAGGGAAACGCAGTGTGTGGCTAGGGAGGACCGCAGTGTCAGATCCCTACTGAGAAGGGGACATTTCAGGAAAGTGAACCTTCAGGAACCCAGTAAAGTAGAGCCAGTGCCAAAAGCCCTGGAAAAGGAGTGTAAGGTTATGGCTGGAGTAGGGGGAGTAAGGCTGAGCAGCAGTCAGGTGGCAGGCGGGGAGTCACCATGGCCTGGTGGTTAAGGAAGCCAGATCCTACATGGTCGACTGTGTTTTTGAGTACAGGACCCGTTGGCTTAAGAAATACACAGGGCTGGTGTGTCCGCCCAAAATTCTGAAAAGAGGGAGAGATGGAGGAGAAGGGATTACAGTGTAACCGTTCCCCATGGTGGATACTTTCTCTTGTGTTCTGTCTGTCTTTCTGGTGAGTGCAGGAGCCCTCTGGCAATTAAAATATAAAAAAATAATTAATAAAAAAGGGCCTGCAGGTGTCATAGTGGTTAAGGTGCTGGACTCCCGCAAGGCCGCGGTTTGAGTCCTGGACCTGGCAGCTTTCTCACTTAACCTCTCTCTCTGGTCAAATTACAAAAATAATGATGAATAAAATTAAATATAATAATTCTTAAAAAAACAGCAACAAAAGAAAAATGAGAAGGTGTAAGGAACAGATTGGGATAGACTTGTAGAATTTCCCATCTAACCCCTGGTTGAAAGTGAGCTGATGTAGTGGGAAGAGTTCAGAGCAGTGCAATAACCTGACTTCTGTTTGAAAAGGATCACTGGTTGCTGCATGGATTAGAATACATTTTCTCAGGGACCAGCAGTTAGCGCAATGGCTATGTCGCTGGGTTCCCACGTAGTCGACCACAGTTCGAGTCCCGGACCTGGTGGCTTAAACTCATGCCAGGTGCGTGTGCGTGCGTGCCCAAGATCCCGAGAGGAGAATGAAGGAGAAGGGATTGCGGCATGGCCATCCCCTCTAGGGGGTGATTT
>NW_006210004.1:360471-397455 GCF_000334495.1 Tupaia belangeri chinensis | reverse complement strand
AAAAAAAAAAAAAAAAAGAAAAAAAAATTTTTCTTGGGTCCGGCAGGTGGCATGGTGGTTAAGGGTGTTGGATTCCCACATGACTGACTGTGATTCAAGTCTCGGACCTGGCTGCTTGCTTTCTCGCTTTCCCTTTCTCACCCTCTCTCTCTCTTTCTCTCTCTCTCTCTCTCTGTGTTTTTGTTTGATTGAATTAAGAAAAAATAATAATAATGAAGGGAATTAAATAAATTTTAAAAAAAGAGTACATTTTTCTCTCTAATGGAGTAAAACATTAATTGGAATTTTAGTATCAAACAGTCTTTCTGTGTTTATATTTTACATCTGCTCAAGAGTTCTTATCACCTGCCACAAACATAGTATTTCCTGTGTGGATCATCCCAGCTATCACCAAGTGAATAAAGGAGTAGTTGTTTTCTAGGGTCTGAAGCATGTAAACTTTTCTTTTAAACTTTCATTATTATTATGTAAACTTTTCTTTTAAACTTTTATTATTATTATTATTTTATCTAACTTTTAAAAATTTATTTCAGTTTTACCAGAGAGGGACAGAGTGAGAGAAAGAGAGAGAGAACGAACAAGCTGCCAGGTCCAGGACTTGAACCATGGTCGGCCATGTGGGAGTCCAGTGCCCTCAACCACCATGCCACCTGCTGGCCCTAAAATTTTATTTTCTTATGGACTAGCTTATTCACAAATAGCCATTCTTATGCAGCCTTATATCTTATTTTGATGACCTGTATCTAATGATCAACCCATGTAATTTTTTAGCATATTTAGTGCTTCCAAGCTGTAGCTCCCATCTTATTCTTGTTTTCTCTCTCTCTGAGAGGGTTTTTAATGCTTATATGTGGCATAAGAGTATACAAGAGGACTTTAAAAAGTTCTTGGGAAGGAACCAGCAGCTAGCGTAATGCCTATGTTGCTGGACTCCCACGTAGTCGACCGTGGTTCGTGTTCCGGACCTGGTGGCTTAAACTCACGCTGGGCGCATGTGCATGCGTGCCCAAGATCCCGAGAGGAGAATGGAGGAGAAGGGATTGCGGTGTGGCCATCCCCCCTGGGGAGTGATTTCTCGCTTTTTGTCTCTATGTCTCTCTCTGTCTGGCGAGGGCACGCGCCCTATAGTGAAAACCTCTCCAAAAAGAAAAGAAAAGTTCTTGGGAAAATGGAATTAAAGAACGAGTTTATTTTGGTGCAAAATAAAATGGAAATCTATGCATAATTTTTCAAAACAACATTTTCCATGAAATTTTTGAAGACTACTCCTTTCAATATATTATCATTTTCACGGGAGCCATTTTGTCTGGTGGTTTTAGTTTGCTATAGGGCCTGTCCACTCATCGGGAAGAGAGAGAGAGAGGAAGAAAGAAAGTGAGAAACCTCCCCTCCCTTGGTGGGGTGGGGGAACAGCCCAACTGCAATCCCTTCTCCTCCACTTTCCTCTTAGAATTTTGGGCACGTGTAGACACAGGCACATGTGCCTGGCGTATTTTTCTAGCTGCCTGGTCTGAGACTTGAACTGCACAGTTGGCCATATGGGGTCCAGCCGCCTTAACCTCCCCACCACCTGCTGACCCATTATGGCTGTTTTTCACAAAGATCAAGTCTAGTTTTTAAGTGCCATTTGAAGTTTCTGAGAAGTTTTTATCTGCCCTTAAGGCAGGAACTTAAGTGAGACAAAACTCTTGGGTAACAGAGTTAAGGAGAATCCTGGGGGCCATTGCTAATTATGAAATTCTATCTACACATGTAAAAATGTATAAAAGTGTCAATAGCAGCATTATGCGTAAGAGCCAAAAAATGGAAGTAACCCACATGCCCATTAACCAGTGAGTGAATAGGGAATGTGATATGTTCCTACAATGCAGTAAAGCCATGAAAAGGAATGAAGCCCTGAAGCACTGTTACAATGTGCATGGACCTCGAACCATTGTAAGTGAAGGAAGCTAGTCACGAAAGACCAAACAGTTGTATGGGGGTGGGGGTGGGGGGGCTTCAAAAGTTCATAGAAAATGCATATTTTCCAAACTGCATGGATTTCAAAAATTTTTTGCAATAAAATAAACATATGTTAATTCCATTTTCTGTTAACTTTTTGAAGTCCCATAGTCTGATTCCATTTGCACGTAATGTCCAGAACGGCAAATCTACAGGGACAGGAAGTAGATCAGTGGTTGCCCAGGACTGGCTGGAGGGTCGGGGTTTGGGTGGTGAGTGACTGCCCAACGGGTACCTACCTGGTTTCTTTAGGAAGTGAGAAAGTGTGGAATTAGGTACTAGTGATGGTTCCACAACTTGGAATTCACTAAGAACCACTGATGATACACTTTAGAAAGTGACTTTTATGATATGCAAATTACATTACAGTAAAGCTGTTAACAGGTTCCTCTTAGTGGCAGAGTCCATAAAGTACTAGGCTGGAAGCCATATTGCCGACTGCAGTTCAGATCCCTGGGTCAGCCCGAGAACACACCAGAAGCCCAGATCCCGAGGAGCTGAAGGGCTGGGAAGAGGGGACCTTGTTGAGGGTGCCTGCACATTTAATTTCTCTTTCTCTCTCTCTCTCTCTTGTGCCTGTACACACATGTGCTCTATATCATTAAAAAACAAACAAAGCAAACCAAACTCATCCATGTGTGTTAAATCACCCGATTAATAGTATAGACAAGATCCTAGAAGATCCCTGCATGTCCTCCTCGCGGCCCCCAGTCCGCGCCCCAAACTTCTTGTGGAGGGGAAAATTGCATCTGTTACTATCTGCTTCTCAGAAGAAGCTGTTGTTGGCCCAGCTGTTGATGGGGTAGTTGAGGTGGCTGGATCCCACATGACCATCCATGTAGTTCACGTCCTGGACCCGGCAGCTTGAAAAATATGCCCGGCACATGTGCATGCATGCCCAAAATCCTGAGAGGAGGATGGAGAAGGGATTGTGGCATGGCCATCCCCCAAGGAGGTATCCCCCTCATACGTGGTCACACCACAGTCTTTTCTCCATGTCTTCCTCCTTTGGGGATTTTGGGTATGCACACACACACACACCTGGCATGTTTCTTAAGGCTCCAAGTCCAGGACTGGAAGTGGCCATGTGGGATCCAGCCACTGACCATATGCCCCTGGCTGTTCTGAAGTTGTTGTTTTTACATTAGGGATAAAGCTTTCTGTTCTCAGCACTTGTCAGGCTTAGCCGGGGAACTTTCTGGAAAGCACCATCTTAAGTCAAATGGCCCTTTGTAATTCCTTCCATGGCGCCACCAGTACCTTGGCGGTAGCCATAGCTCCCACCTCTCAAAACAGGGAGCTACTTGCTCTTGGGTTTCTCTCTTGTTCTCTCTCTCTCTCTTTTTTAATAGAAATAACCTGGACTTCAAAATTTTTAGACTTTAATTTTTTACTACATGTATTGTCAACTTGACGTTTTTATTAGCTACTTATTTTTATCCACCTAAACATTGTCCGCCTTCCCACAGAGATATGAGTTACCAGCAGTGTCTTTTACATGAATGAGATTGGCATTAATAGTTCTTTGAACTATTTCAAACTCAGAGTAAGATCTATTGATTTTTTTTTCCCTCTTTCAGCGATGTCCTGGCATTGCCCATTTTCAAGCAGGAAGATTCCAGCCTTCCGTTGGACGGTGAAACTAAACACCCACCCTTTCAGTATGTGATGTGTGCCGCGACGTCTCCAGCAGTGAAACTGCATGATGAGACGCTCACTTACTTGAACCAAGGTGAGTATGGCCGTGACGTGTTTTCACAAGTAAAAACTGACGAAAACCCAAATACGATGGTTTTCATTGTAGCCAAGATTACTGGTAAAAATGAAAAATAAGTTCCTTTTATTACATATTACAACTTTAATGAAAATTGTAGAAATTTTACTGTGAGCCAACCGTTATTTGTAGAAAATGGATTGCATTAAAGAGGATCGTTGGAGCAGGATTCATCGCGAGATTATTTTAACCATATGACACGGTTTTTCAGACATAATCCGAAGAGGGGGCAAGTAGCAAAGGGTACTGGCTATTTTTAGAGACAGTGGTTTCAGTATGCAACTTGAGAATGAACCAGAAGCCCGATTAACAAGGAACCTGGATCTCACACGAAGCAGGTCATGCCAGAAATAAGGCCAGTCTGGTGGACTCCAGTGGCCAACTGTCACATTTTATCTAAATATTACAGATTATGTGAGTAGAGTTTTGCCTTTGGAAAGTAAAGGGATTTTTTTTCTTTTTTGAGGTCCTTTATGCAGATTGGGCACAGACTAATAGGACTTTGAATACATGTTCTGTATGGATAAACAAAATTGGGGATGTTCATGCAGTGGAATAATATTTGGCAGTATAAAGGAAGGAAGTACAGATACCTGCTACAACATGGGATGAACCTTGTAAACATGCTAAGAAGCCAGTCACTTACACACACAAAATCACATAGTTTAAGATACTTTTTTTTTTTTTTAAGGAATTGTCTGTTTAATCGATGTATCATTGTTATCATTATTTTTTCATTTGCTTTAGGGCACGTGTGCTCACCAAAGAAAGAGAAGGAAAATGAGAAAGCATGCCACCAGGTCCAGGATTCAAACCGTGGCTGGCCATGTGGGAGTCCAGCCAGCACCTTCACCACAGTGCCATCTGCTAACCCCTTTAAAATTATATTGAAACGAAGAGTCCAGAGTAGGCAGATCCCTAGACACTGAAAGTAGGTTAGTGGTTGCAGTAGGTTGAGGGGACCAGGGTAAGAGAATGGAAGGTGATTGCTGATACTGTGGATTTCTTTACAGGATGATGAAAATCGGTAGTGGTGGTGATTGTCCAGCTTTGAATATTAAACAAATGTATCAATAAATTATACACTTTAAAAGGGTGATTTTTTTCTTTTTTCTTTTTCTTTTTTGAGAGAGGTTTTTGCTATAGGGCGCATGCGTTCACCAGAGACAGAGACACATAAAGCGAGGGCCACACTGCAATCCATTCTCCTCTCGGGATCTTGGGCACACATGCACACGCGCCTGGCATGAGTTTAAGCCACCGGGTCTGAGACTCGAATGGCGGTTGACTACATGGGAGTCCAGCAACATAGCCATTATGCTAACTGCTGGTTCCGAAAAGGGAGAATTTTATGGCGTATAAGTTATCTTGAAAAACTGTTAATAGGGGCTAGAAGGTGGTGTGGTGTTTAAGGGTGCTGGACTCCCTCCCACATGGCCAACTTTGGTTTGAGTCCCAGACCTGGTGGCTTGCTTTCTCACTTGCCCTCTCTCTCTCACTCTGTCCCTCTCTGGTCAAATTAAAATGAATAAAGTCAAATAGAATGATTCTTTAAAAAAAAAATTGTCTTCAGGCCAGCAGGTGGCATGGTGTATAAGGTGCTGGAATTCCCACATGGCCGACGGCAGTTCGAGTTCAGACCTGACGGCTTGCTTTTTAACTCTCCCTCTCTCTCTCTTTCTCTGGCAAAACTCAGATAAAAAATAAAATAATAACTAAAATAATTCTTTAAAAAATTAATCTTACATAGTGTGTGCATGCATAATAAAAAGTTTAATGTAAGAGAATGGGTGAAAATAGTGGACAGACTTTTCAGTCTTCTGTAACAGTGTAAGGAGAGGGTGGTGTGATTTGCAGGGAAGAGAAAGATAAACCTGAACTGAATTCTCTAGCAAATTAAATTAACATTGGGTAATTATATGTTCTAAGAGACAGCTGAATTACGTTAAACAGGGTAGGTTTTTTAAATTGCTAGAGGGCGCATGTGCTTTTCAGATGGGGTGGGGAGAACCCTCCCAATGGAACATGATCATACTGTAAGCCTTCTCCTCCATTTGACGTGTTTTTCGAGTTGCTAGGACTGTGGTTGGAACTGTGGTTGGCCCTGTGGGGTCTGGCTCTGCATGCACAGGGCTTAACCACTACACCACAAAGCCGGCTGGCCACAGAATGCTGGTTTTTTGTATTTTTTAATATATACTCTTTCTTATCTCTAATTTTTTAAAAATAGGTCAGTCATATGAAATCCGAATGCTGGATAATCGGAAAATGGGAGATTTGCCCGAGATCAGTGGAAAATTAGTAAAGGTAAGAGTG
Organism: Tupaia belangeri chinensis; assembly: GCF_000334495.1. NCBI lineage: Eukaryota > Metazoa > Chordata > Mammalia > Scandentia > Tupaiidae > Tupaia > Tupaia belangeri. The sequence continues at coordinate 391,364 of NW_006210004.1, read as the reverse complement.
ATGCAGGAGTTTATATTTTAAAATTACTTAATTTCATTTCAAGAAGTAATGCCCATATTAAAACTTACAACTTTTTGAGCTTTATTTTGTTTGTTAGCTCATCGATAAAATGGGAATTATAGCAGTTATTAGGTTAAATAAATGGGAAAGACTCTTGGAATCCAAGGAGCAACAGAAAAGTCAGTTGTAGTGACGGGGAGAAAACTTACCATCATGTAACAAAAACAGTGAACTTATCTTTAAAAGTAAAAGATTATGTGGAGTAGAATGTAAGTGGCGGTTACCTCACTGGACTCCCATGTAGTCGACAGTGGTTTGAGTCCTGGACCTGGCAGCCTACATGCTAGGTACGTGTGTGTGTGTGCGCGCCCAAGATCCCGAGAGGAGAATGGAAAAGAAGGGACTGTGGTATGGCTATCCCCCCCGGGGGTGATTTCTCGCTTTCTATCCCTCTGTCTTTCCAGTGAGTGCATGTACACTATAACAGAACCTCTCCAAAAAAATTAGTAATAATAATAATAATCTCTGTTCACTTTACTGATGTATCTGTCTGAATGAAGAAGTCAGTCATCCTAGGTGTAGGAGACATAGCCATTACCTGGCCAACCTGTTCCTTGGTACTTACTTGGTAACAGTTTAACCAAAAATCCTCAATTTTGTTTTGTAGAATTATTAATTTTAATTTTATTATTATTTTTTAATTTGACCACAGCGGGGGGGCAGTGAGAAAGCAAGCCACCAGGTCGAGGACTCAAACTGCTGTTGGCCATGTGGGAGTCTAGAGCCCCAGCCACCACTTCACCTGCCAGCCCCAAAAAAGTCTACTTTTTTTTTTTTTGGTAAGAGAGATGTGGGTGTTCTTTCCTGTCATGGTGAAAGTTACTATATTTGATGACTTTAAGATGCTGGTTTTTTAAAATATATTAGTGTAAAAGGGTTGAGAAATTAAAAAAAAATTTTCCATGAGAGAGACATAGACACCTCCAATAGGGTATTCACACCATGGTACACCCCTGCCTCCGCCAGCCAGGGTCATGGCCACCGTTCATGTGGGCCTGGTGCGTACAGGGAGACCTCGGAGTGCAAACCAGGACCTTGCCACCTGGCCTCAGGAGCACGGAGCATTGCATTACCTCTGTGCCACTGATCAGCCGAGAGTTTGATGTAATTGTTGGTTCTGCAGTACAGTTGTTGTACAGTGCAGGGCTTGATGGGCCTTGTCCTTAGGTCTTAAAACTGGATCTAAAAATGTTAGAACAGTCTTTTAAGTTGTCATGGTAAAACTCGAACACATCCAGAAGTAGGGAGAATGCTAGGAGAAACCACGTGTGTCGGTCGTGTGGCAGTGTGTACCGGGTCATCTGTGTCTGTTACCATGAATAGTGCTCTTACCTAAATTCTCTTGCCAAATTCAGAAGTTACAAATGTTTGCTACTCTTGTTTCATCTGGTACCCCAAAACCTTTTTTGTATGCATTTTTGATTACAGAGCTTATTCATAATTTTAACTCAGTTCACACATGGTCATTCAGTGATTAAGGAACATATAAGTAAACTAACTTTTGGCATCCAGACAAAACGCCAGAATTAAGTTTCTGTAATAGCATTGAAGGAAGTCAATTCCGAAGCAGTTGGTATTGTCAATTATCAGCGAAGGCAAGCTGGCTCTCTAAGGATGTTCCCTGAATAGCTGAGACGATATAGAAATAACTAGTCTGACAGGTGAGACTTCGTGTATTTTAAACGTAAAATACTTTTGGCAATCCACTTAAAATACCTGTCAGGTTAACTTGGACTGGGAGGGTTAATGAAGTGGTTGCTTTACGCTCAGTTTCCTTGGGTTTACTTCTGAATGAAAGCATGTTAAGCCATTTAATACACAAAATTAGCACAAGTTGAGAAATGAGGTGAAAACAACACTTCATTGTGAGTTAGTGACCTGTTGACAGGAGAGGAGCCACATCACTGCACGTCACAGTGAACGGGTGGCTGGCATTGCACAAACCTGTTCGACCAGACAATATTTGAAAGCATCAGTATTCTTAAACATTTAGCCCAGTGGTTGAAAGAGTTCTTTTTTAGAATTTCACTTCAGGGTCACCTTCCGTTTGAGGAGCCCCGTGTCTGACTTTGGGGGCCGAGGCAGCATACAAGTTAGATTCTTAGTGCTTGCCTGGGATCGGAGCTACTGCCTGCTGCCACCAAGGAGTACGGGGAGACACCCTTGGAAATCACGTCCTTCATCAGCTAGAGTCCCTTAGTGACTTCAGCCTTCTAGAGTTTTGTTTACTGGCCTTTTGATCTTTGTACTTCTTAAGTTTCAGGAGAATATTTAGGATCAGATGTTGGGTTATCTAAAGTTTCCTCAGAACCTCAGCGCGTGAATGTGCTGAACGTATTCACTGACGCGCTTTCTCTTTTTGTTCTGTTTTTGTCTTGATGCTCATTAATTAATCATCGGAAGGGCCGCCTCATCTATTGCTAACTCAGTAGGTGTGTAGCAGCCAGCCTTTTAAAACAACCAGGTGGTGATTTTCCCCTTCCCGTTCCGCTTGAAAAGTTTCATATCTTACGGTCTCTCCAACTTCGGTCTCCTTCGATCTCTCGTTCTGTGCCACCTTAGGCTGAACTTCTGGAAGGAGGCCGTAAAGCTCTTACGTCTGATCTCTATATTCTTGTATTCTTTACATCCGAACTCGTAGATTTATTCTAGTTTTTACTGAATATAGAAGAGTCGGTCATGATATTTTCTGTGCCGTACTTTGTCTTGAGCGATCAGCTGGCCAGCTCTATGAGCCTCTGACTTTGGGGCCACCAGCCCATATCCATCACTGAGGGGGGCTTCACTGCCAGAGGTGCTCGGGTGGGTCTTGCAGGAAATAATTTAAAAGATAATTTTAAAAAAAGAAAGTTATAAGTGTATCAGAAATATTTGTTAGTATAAATTTGGTATCGGATACTTTTTTTTTTTTTTTAAAGATTTTTTTTTCCTTAAAGAGATTTTTGCCTTTGGGCACATGCACTCTCCAAAGAGAGGCAGAGAGGGAAAGTGAGAAAATATCCCCTGGGGAAATGGCCATGTAACGGTTTTCTCTCCTCCATTCTCCTCTTTCTATTCTGGGCACACATGCACATGCACCCAGTGTGCTTCCCAAGCCACCAGGTCTAGGACTCAAGTCACGGAGCTGGCTGTGTGAGATCCAGCACCTTCACCACCACACCACCTGCTGGCCCCTGCTGCGTACTTTGATGGCGCGTTACGCACTTCCTGGGGTAGTAGTTGGCGCTCGAAACTACTGTCTGGGAGGTAAAGGGGAGCAGAGAGCAGTTAAAGCCTTCCATATGAATTCGAGTGACTGCATAAAATTTACCCGAGATTTTTCCCGTTTCCTTCAGATAACCGTACTTGCAGGCAAGGTAGTTGATAATGGATTTTAAATTTGGTTCTCTCTCGCGAAGAGTGAGTGGGTTTGTTTTTTATTTTTGGCCAGTTGGCTCTTAAAATGAATGCCTTTCTTTTTGGAGAAACTTATTAACTATTACTTTAAATTAACCAAGTCCTACCATCATTCCTGGGTTTCTCTATCTCTGTTTATGCTACCTTCTGTTTTAATCATTCTCGTGTACATATGTAACTTCCTTCATAGAGGTGTATTTCTTGCTCACTAATTTCATGGTAATATACCTTAATTTTGAATTGCAAAAATACTCTTATTAATCACCATCCCACTTGCTGACCCCATTTGTGCTTTTTATTTTCGAAATTTAGTTCTTTGCACCAGTTAAATGCACCGTGATCAAGGTAGCTGAGAGCAGAGAAGTTCACTTAGGGTTGTTTAAAGCAGAATCTCTTTTTGTACATTCTTCTACTATAGGTTAATACTTAAGAAATGAAAATGCTTCATTTTAACTGGAAGAGTTTAAAGTACTGTTTTTCTCCACTTGTTCCACAGAGCATCATAAGGGTCGTGTTCCATGACAGGCGGCTACAGTACACAGAGCATCAGCAGCTGGAAGGTTGGAAGTGGAATCGCCCAGGAGATAGACTTCTCGATTTAGGTCCGTCTGGCAGTAAGAGACCACAGAGGGCACAGCTGCAGTGCTGTGTGCTGCTGAGATGCTGTGCCCCGCAAGCTTTGACCACACAGGAGGCCCAGCTTCGAGTCCTGGTCCAGCCAAGGCTGGCTGTGACGGTGGCGTGTGCTTGTCATCCCAGCGATTTGGGAGGCTGAGGCAGGAGGGTTGTGAGCTCAAGGCTGGTCTGGGCAATGTAGCAAGACCCTGTATGAAAAGGCGTGGTGGTATGTGCCTGTGGTCTGAGCAAGAGCAACGTCCAGCCCAAAGTAAATAAATAAGACTGGCGATGAGGGCATTGTTAAGCTGTAGCCATTCATGTGTTGGCACCACATGTAGTTTACTGTGTGGGAAAAGTGGACCCTCCGTGCCATGAGAGTTGTATTTTATTTATTTTTTCTTTAATTTTCCAAAGAGTGTGCATGCTCATGGGGGGCGGGGGAAACACTCCCCATAGGGGATGGTCACATCACAGTCTCTTCCCCATTTCTCTTTTTGGGATTTGGGACATGCATGCATGTGCTCCTGGTGCGTTCTTTAGACTGCTTCGTCCAGGACTTGAATTGCCCAGTTGGCCATGTGGGATCCAGCTGCCCTACCTACCCTGCTACTGGCTGGCCCAAGAGTTGTTTATAGTTAAAAAGTGAAGTAACTTTTAGATGCTAAACCTGAACCAAGAGTTTTATGATTTTGAAACCATTTAATTCTCAGTTGGTATCATTCTTTTCTTTTTTTGAGAGATTTTTTTGTTATAGAGTATGTGTGCTCACCAGAGATAGAAAGCAAGAAGTTACCCCCGCACGGGGGGCTGGCCATGCTGTAATCCCTTCTCCTTCATTCTCCTTTTGGGATGTTGGGCACACATGCACATTCACCTGGCGTGAGTTTTAAGCCACCAAGTCCGGGACTTGAATTGTGGTTGACTATTTGGGAGTCCAGTGACGTAACCATTACGCCATCTGCTGGTCCCATAGTACCATTCTTAATAAAATTAAATATAAACCATGGTAGGAGAAACAATATTTATTAGGTGGGTTTTGATGTGGAAGAGGTTGACTGTGGACGTTGAAGGATAATGCGTATCAACACAGATATAATTCCTTTCATTAGAACATAATACAGTAAGCTGAAATTTTAAAAAGTAGTTAAAATGGACGGTATTATGTAAATTCTCTTTAAAATACAGATATTCCAATGTCTGTGGGAATAATCGACACAAGGACAAATCCAAGCCAGTTAAACGCGGTTGAATTTCTGTGGGACCCTGCGAAGTGCACATCTGCTTTCATTCAGGTTTGGATCTTTACGTTATTGGAAGCACACTCACCTAGTCATTCAGCAGGCCATGCTGGGGCTGAATTCTTGACACGTGACCTCATTTCCTTGAAATGCTTGTTTGTAACCTGTCTTGTAATACCTTTTTTTAATGTGCAGAGTTAAATTGAATTTTATCTACGAAATCCATCGCATTATAGACTCACGTGTACGAAGATTTTCTGCAGTATGTGAAGCATTATTCGAACACTGTTTTCTCCCCGGTAGTCATAATAAGAATTTGTACTCTGAGAGATGTATTTCTCTTGAACAAAAACTGCCATTTACAAGAACGCCATTGAAAATTTTCGAGGTTTTAAAACTCTTTCTAGCATTATTTGAGAAACATCCTAATACAGGAATTTTCAACCCACAAATAGAGAAGAATAATAATAATAATAAAAACTCTCTGGCATTAGCAGTTAATAGTTTTCCTTCCTTTTAAGTTATTGTTGGAATTCTTTTAAGCAAATCCCGGGCATAAGTTTATCCATAAACAGTCTGGGATGAGTTTTTAAATAAAATAAGTACATTATTCCGTTTAAATCAGTTTACTGTAATTTTGATATCCAGCGTGTGAAAATTTCTGAGTGGTAGAATTTAAGTCTTTGAGTATGTAATTTGTAGAGAGGAAAGGAGAACCACTACAGTACCTACCAGCTTGAGTTAGGCTACAGGTTGCATGAAGTGTAAGTGTTTTGTATTTTGGTGTTCTATCAAGTAATACTCCCCGTCAGTTAGTAGTCACTGGGGGCATGGTTTATGTTAGGTGGCTGTTTTCTCACTGTGCTTGCCTAACACTGCTGCTAGTTGTATAGTGATTGTGAAAGCGATTCAAGACCTGCCTTTAGTTTCACGTTGCACAGTTCCATCACAGAGATGAGTTTTTCTATTGCCATCAGAGGAGGGAATGTGTAGTGGTCTGAAGAGACCAAGGTCTGCTACTCACTGCAGTACCCTGGGGCTGTCAGGAGGGAGGGCAGTGGTGGGAAAGATTGGCTGACGAGTTTAGGTGAAACAGGCAGGACCAGTAGTGAGCGCTGTGGCCTGTGGAAGTCTCAGGCAAAGTGGCACGTGTTCTGTGCTGCGCAGTGACAGAAGGACAGCTAGGTGGAGCAGGGTCCTGGCCATAGTGGGCAAACAGCAGCAGCTGCAGATGATGAGGCGAGGTTGCAGTGGATCGCACGGGGCTCAGGCCCTGGCTCTGAGAGAAGCATCTAGCCTGGGGTGGGGTAGGTGGTACTTTGGACCTCCAGCGGATCGAGTCCTGTGACAGAGGAGAGGTATGATGGGGAGAGCTCATTCTCAGGAAGTCCAGAAAGTCTCTACTGGGTTTGTGAAAAGAAAGCCAGCTGATAGAAGCAGTAGGGAAGTTGGCGAGAGACGACCTGGCTGATGAGTAGATTGTGAATTCATAATGGCGGCAGGGACAGCCAAGATGGACCACAGCAGGAAGCGATGAGTGGAAGGTACTTTGAGCCCATTTCAGCTCCGATTGTTTTCAGGTACACTGCATCAGCACAGAATTCACTCCACGGAAACACGGAGGCGAAAAGGGGGTGCCCTTTAGGATCCAGGTTGACACCTTTAAGCAGAACGAAAATGGGGAGTACACAGATCATCTGCACTCGGCCAGCTGCCAGATCAAAGTCTTTAAGGTGAGAGATGGGAACCCAGCTTGCTTTTAATGAAGGCTCAGTTTTTCTTGTAAGGCTGTTTGTGTGTAGCCCGATAGAGGAAGTAATCTGCTTTGTTTTTAAGCCCAAAGGTGCAGACAGGAAACAAAAAACTGACCGAGAGAAGATGGAGAAGAGAACAGCTCACGAGAAAGAAAAGTATCAGCCGTCCTATGATACCACAATCCTCACCGAGGTAATGTACAGTGGCATTTGGTTGGGAAGAGAAGCAGAGGTTTGCATATTAGCACTGTCTCTAAGATGAGTTTTGCCACAAGGGGTTGGGGACAATTGGGTGGTAGATTGACACGATAGTCTTTGTGCAATTTGTGGGGGAAATATTTTATTTAACTTTCGGGATTTTAACAGATTAGTGTCCCGGGTGGGATCTTGAATGAAGATGCTGAAATCCCAATCAGGTCTCAGGAAAAGACCTTAAAAACCTTGGCATTGGCAAGAGATTAAGTCGGGGCCTAGAATGTCTGGTTTTTTATCACTGCTGGGGTTTTGCATTTTCTTTAACATTGAATCCTGTTAGTCGAACATTTATTTAATTGGACTGCAGAGACATGAAACAGGGTTTTAGATCTTTCTTTGTGTAATGAAAAGACATTGATCCCAATCTTTGGTGTTTGTCCAGATGAGGCTTGAGCCTATAATTGAAGATGCAGTTGAACATGAGCAGAAAAAGTCCAGCAAGCGGACTTTGCCAGCAGACTACGGTGATTCTCTGGCAAAGCGAGGCAGTGTAAGGGACTTCTGCTTCTCCTTTCATTGTGCAAGAACCCTTGTGCAGTGTTAGATATAGGACCAACCTCCACCGAAAAGTAAAGCCAAAATTGCTTTCGATGTCCATGTCTTGATTTAATTTGCTTTTGTTTAGACTTCCTGCTTTCTGTTTGTTCCTCACTGAGGAAAATTTCCTAAATCTAACACTTTAAAACGAAGCAAAAACGATGTCGACCATATTGGGTGGTTTTGGAGGGAAAAAAAGGCACTCTGAGATATGTGTTCCCTCCCTGTCTCCTCCCCTCTCCCCCTCCCTCCTTCTCCTTCACACATGCACCTCCTTCCAGAGCACCGAAATGAACCGCAAATACTTTCTGTAGTAAAATAGTTATCATTTTTGTGTAATTAAAAAGGTTTTCTTTTTCATGTGTATACCTGATTTTATAAAAACATGGCTACTTAGCAGAACGATGGCAGCAAGCTTGACATGAGCGTTTGCAGTACTTGATGTCCCACTTCCCAGCATGTAGTATAAGAGCGTGTGTCCGTCTGTGCTTTTAAAAGCCTAGTCGGCAGCACGGGTAGAGGAAAGTCTTTGACTGCATTGGTGTTTCATCCCGGCACCTGCGTCGTGCCCGAATGCTCCAGCCACAGCAGGGCACCTCGCTGCACTGGGCCCTGCTTCCCGCCGTGCACTCGGGCTTTGGGGTTGACTGTGAGCGTCGCCAGATTGAGCATGACTTTTTATGACGTCCCTCTTCATCTGGATTTACGAAGGTTTATCCTGCTAGGCAAACCGGGGTGACCTGTATACCGCAGGAAATGCCTTCACAGCGTTAATGAGCTTTTAACTGTCACGGTCATGATGTGTGTTAGCGGCTACTCTGTCCATCATAGCAGTGCTGCTCTAGTAAGGGGCCCCAAACAGGGCTTTTTACTTTGACATGCGTATCTGTGATTAAATGTAGACTGAAAATCCTTTGTCATAAGCACTGTCACAAGAACCTCCTTTTAAAAGTAAAGCATCTACGAACAGTATTTTAAATGCTTTTCTGTAGAACAGAATTGAAAATGTACTCATCCAGGCGCCGCAGGGCGCACATGTTGGCATTACCCGGAACTGACCTTTGCTGATGGAAATCAAATGTCGTCTGGACAGCTGTGTACTCCTTACCCCAAAACGGCCACCTCCCCAACTTGATGTTCTTATCGCCTTCTGCTTTCCCAGCTCAAGACCACAAATGGTTCTTAGTAAACTACCGCGGAGGGATCCTGCTAACATAAATTATCTTCCCCCTCCTGTTACAAGCCATTCAATGAATTTAATGAAAAGGATTCCGGTAATTCATGAATAAGAGAAAGTGTAGTTCTTTGCTAATCTGAATAAGGGAACATTTTGGGTAAATTATTGATTTTCGACTCAATAAAGTTTGCAAAACGTCAGCAGTTCACTGGCCTGGGATTTCACATCTTCCTGGTTGTTGCTTCTGCCCTGACTACATTCTGTGTAGCTACTATGCTAGGGGTGGTTAGAGCTCATCCTGGAAACCCGTTCAGAAGAAGCAGGGTGCACATTTACCCTTTAAAAATGAGTCCCACAGCCTTTTATCTATTTCTTCAAAGGCCTACAAAAGACCAGTATTTCTTAGAGCTATTGGATAGTCACAGTGGGCTATCAGTAAAAACAGAAGGCTATCCAGACAAACTGTTGAAGTTTAAAGCCGCCAGACATGGTCACTCACTGCTGTGTGTGTGCTGCTGGTGACCTGGCGACGCTGCACACTGCAGCCTGCAGTCTGTCTGCCGGTCTTCGCTTCTCAGCTGTACCAGATTGGCTCAGTTTCTGCGGCCTAAGAACATGTGGTCATTCTTTAATCTTCCTGGGAGCGAACATGTTCGTAGTATGCTGAAAACATACCCAAGTCCAGGCCAGGTATTGCTAGGGTCTGTATAGACACTGTCATTTTTATTCACTCATTTTTTTTCCTTGTGACAGGTGCTTTTGTGATGGGGTAGGGGAGAAAGCATTGCTCATGGAACATGGGCATGCCACAATCTTTTCTCCGCCTCTCCCTCCTTTTAGGATTTTGAGTATGCACGCATATGCACTTGGCATGTTTCTTTTTCTTCCTTTTTTTCCCTCGTGCCCCCATAGGATGTGTGTGCTTGCTGGATAGAGACAGAAAGGGGGAAAGTGAGAAATTATTCCCCTAGCAGGGATGGCTACGCTGCAGTGCTGCAATCCCTTTTCCCCCATTCTTGGAATTTTGGGTGCACGCATATGTACCCAGTACGATTTTCAAGCGTCCAGGTCCAGGACTGAAACTACAGTCAACCAAGTGGGAGTCCAGTGCCTTAACCACCATGTCACCTGCTGACCCCCCCGGGCTGATTCTTAAGCACCTGCGTCTTGGACTCAAAATGCATGGTCAGCCATGTGGGATTTAGCCCCCTTAACCACCAGGCCATGGGCTGGTCCTCACTGCATACTTTTTTAAAAAATGGGCTGTAAGGTGCATGCTTTTGCCAGAGAGAGAGAGATTAAGAGACAGAGAGCGAGAGGGAATGTGCCTCTTTGTGTTTAGACACACACACACGCACACAGTGTGGCTTTCAAGCCACTGAACTCGAACCGCACAGCTGGGATCCAGCCACCGTAACCACTGCACCCTCTGACTGACGCTCATTGCATACTTTCAATGGCATTAATCATCCGAGGGGATCTGGACGTGTTAGAGTGAAATGGGGATGTTTATGGAGCTTCGGCAAATAAACTCGGCGTCTCTCTCTGCCATGTTAATCCGAAGCTTTTGGATGGCTTCATTTCATCAGTAGAAGGTAGTAAGCAAATTTGGGGAGACTTTATTTATTTATTTTTTTTTGGAGAGGTTTTTGCTATAGGGTGTGTGCGCTTGCCAGACAGACAGAGAGACAGAAAGCGAGACATCACCTCCCAGGGGGGATGGCCACACCGCAATCCCTTCTCCTCCATTCTCCTCTAGGGATCCTGGGCACGCACGCACAGGCGCCCGGCGTGAGTTTTAAGCCACCAGGTTCAGGATGCGAACCGTGGTCGACTACATGGGAGTCATAGCCATTACGCTAAGTGCTGGTCCTGCTCCTCCTTGGATTTTGGGCACACCTGCACACCTGCCCAGATTTTCAAGCTGCCAGGTCCAGGACTTGAGCCACCATCACTCATGTGGGAGTCTTAACACCTTAACCAGTATCTACCTGCTGGCCCCATAGGCCCTAACTTAAAAGAAAGGGCATTTCTTTGTAAAAAGTCATTGGTGGTAAAATTGATATGCCATGGAGTAAGTTTGGCAAAGCCATTCAGCTAGGTTGGATTTCCATTGTTACCAGTTTTTTAATCTATGTGTTTCTTTCATGAGTGAGAGTTAGGTACCCCCAACAGAGTCTCAGCTCTGTGTCCCACTCCCAGCTTCAGCGGGTCCTGGGCAGGTGAGTGCCCACGGTTCTCACGGCCGTCTCCAGATGCAGACCCAGAGCCTGCCCACATGGGTCAGCCTTGCAGAGGGTCACATTTTACCACTGTGACAGTCTCTGTCCCCAGGTTTCCTTTTTTGGAAGATGTCTGACAGTAGTTAGAAAAAAAAAGCCTGCAATCATTTTCTCTCGTATTTGAGGAGATACATAATTTGTTAGTTGTTAAGATTCTGGGATTTCTTGTTTTATTTTCCTTGTATCCATGCTCTGGGGGGATATCAGATCTGAGTTGTAAGCCCCTGTAACCATAGGTTTCTGCCCTCAGAGTATGTCAGTATTTTTTCTCGAATAGTCCTGACATTATTTCCCTGCTCAAAATAACTCTGAAAAAGGATTCAAAATGTACTCCCTTGCACATTTTAAGGGTGACATCCATAAATTTTCATCATTTATTTGTCAGAGGGTATGTGGGCTCAAAGAGAGAACGAGGGAGAAGGCACCCCCCAGTGGAGTGTGCTCATGCCACACTTCGCTCCCCAGCTCTCCACCCCGTCAGGATTCTGGACACATACACGCGTGCACACAGCTGGTGAGCTTTTCAAGCTTCTGGGGCTGCACTTTGAGCTGTGGCTGGCCATCGGCCATGTGGGAGCTGGCTCCCAGTTCAAAGCTCTGAACCACTGGGCCACAAGGCTGGCCCTTGTAAATCGACACAGTTGCACAGAAGTCAGTTTTCTGGTGTGGGGAATATTTATAATTACAATTTAAGATAAACTGTTACTTTAGCCTTTGCAGTACGTGCTACAGAATCCAAATACCCCAGTGATTGGACATTTACCATTGTTCCTTTTTAAAACTCTATGAGGAAGCTTCTGTAGCTAGATCTAAAATTTTACTGTTCTCTTCCTTCCTGATCTTATGTTTCTGTTCCCCTCTCCTTAAATTTTATCCTAGTAGGACATACCTGTGTGTCTGAAATCTTTAAAGGGTCTCCCTCATTACTTCTTTACAACAAACTCACGTAAATCAAAGTTAGATTTTTAAAAAATTTTCTTAACTGAGAAATGTGAAACTTAGTACCAATTTTATTTCTAAGTCTATTTCCTCCATGAATAAGAGAGACAAACAGTATCCCTACGGTGGTCTGGCTGCCGTGATCCCATACCCAGCTCCAGCCAGCCCCAGATCATGGGCGCACGCAGGCCTGGTGTACTCAGGAGGGTCCCCGGAGGCGAACCCCACACGTTCCCACGTGGGTCATCCTCAGAGTGCTGCTACACTCAGCCCCAGTAGTGTACATTTACCAAAATACATCATACGAACTTTATTTTTCTTTTTTTTGGGAGAGGTTTTTCACTATAGGGTGCATGCGCTCTCTAGACAGAGAGAGAGAGACATAGAGACAGAAAGCAAGAAATCACCCCCCAGGGGGGATGGCCACGCCACAATCCCTTCTCTATTCCCCTCTGGGGATCTTGGGCAAGCACTCACATGCGCCCGGCGTGAGTTTTAAGCCACCAGGTCTGGGACATGAACCGTGGTCGACTACGTGGGAGTCCAGCAACATAGCCATCACGCTAACTGCTGGTTCCCACGAATTTTGATGAGTATTTATTAAATATAAAAACAGAAAAGGTTTTGTAAATGAATTTTGAATGATAAGACAGGATAGAATATGTATTGAGGGTTTTTAATAGATATGAGAAACTTTGTTTAGATAATTTTTCAGCAGTGATTTTTAGGTCTTGAAAGAACTTCTGACTCATTTGCCCAGAATCTGAGTTCTCTGTTTTTTGGTATAATCTAGTAGATTATTTCAGATTATTTCAACCGATGATAGGTCCTAAATTATTTTGAAAAAGGGACCAGCAGATGGCGCAATGGTTATGTTGCTGAATTTCCATGTAGTTGACTGCGGTTCCAGTCCTGGACCCAGTGGCTTAAAACTCATGCCAGGTGTGTTTGCACATATGTGCCCAAGATCCTGAGAGAATGGAGAAGAAGGGATTGTGAAGTGGCCATCCCCCCTGGGGGTGATTTCTCACTTTGTTTCGCTGTTTCTGTCTGTCCCACAAGCACACATACCCTATAGCAAAAAACTCTAAAAAATGAAAAAAAAAAACCAGAAGGAAAAAAGAAAGACTTGAAACACACCTGGCACACAAAAAATAACCAGTTTGGTCATTAGTCACTGCTCTCTTAGTATCTAGCTTAATCCCTTTTGCTTGGCTCTGGGAGAGTTTCCCACCCCAGGGGCATGGCTAGCTGCAATGCCTTTCCTGTGTAACATGGAGAAGGGCACTTATAAAAGAGCACCCTTGAAACTGCACCCTCTGGCAGATGAGTTAGAGAGAACGCCTGTGGAACGAAATGGATTTGGCTCCCTAGGGTGAGAGCCTGTTTGAGACGTCCTTGGACCGCTTAGTGAGCTTTTTACTTGGGCTTTACTGACTCCCCTGACTGTCACAGTCGATGTGTTTTGGTATTTTTGGCCAGAGTTTTGCCAAGGGCTGAGAAATACTTGATGGTCATGTCCTTTCCGGAAAATCAGAGTCATTAAACCTCCGTGGGAGCATAGAGGCAGTACCAAGCGTCCTCGACGTGTTTTGATGCTGGGGCTGCCTAGTCTTCCCTGCTATTAAGAGATCTCGAGGAAGCAGATGGGTACTGGTGAGGCTGCTCCTTGGGAAGGGGCGGGAAGAGCACCAGGTAGGCGAGGGCTGCGATCCAGGCCAGCGTGCGAGGCCGGGTGTCGCTTATGAATCCTCTTTCCTCTGCTGTCCTGGAACCCTGGGGTACGTGCCTGTTGGGGAACAGATAAAGCGGATACTGGTAAAGAGGGAGGTGGACGTTCTTGAAGCAAATAACTGAAGTCTGTATTTAAAATGCCTTTAAATTTTTGCTGCTGTCATCACTTCAGGTCTTGCCTAAGATTAATCAGTGTCTAGACGCACAGAGCAGGTAACTTGCACACAGAGGTCAGGATGACGTGTCTGTGAGGGTGCGTGAGGAGCGTCACGTGTCTTGTGTTTTATGACCTTGCATCGGGCCAGACTAGAGAGTGAATTACACAAGTATTTCTTCCGCCTATGTTAAAAGCACACCATTAATTTACTTCTGTTTCTGTCCTTAGTGTTCTCCATGGCCCGATACCCCCACAGCCTATGTGAATAACAGCCCTTCCCCAGCGCCCGCGTTCACCTCCCCACAGCCGAGCACTTGCAGTGTCCCGGACAGGTACCTGGTTTGTGTGACCACGGCCCGCGGCCCCCTTGCGCGCGCCCCTGCGTTTCCTTTCTCTCCTCTCCCACCAGCCTCTTTGTCGTGTCTCCAGAGCACCCAGTCCCGTGCCTCGGGGTCTTTTCCTCTCCCATCATCCTTTTCACTCATCCCTGCCTTGTGCTTCACAATTCACAGCTGCGGGAATGTGGAAAAGGGGGGCATTTGTGAGACACAGCCAATGAGTGTGTTTTGTGAGATTGAAGACAACACAAATGAGGGTCATAGGTGGAGAGAGGAGGGCAGCGTGAGTGGTTCAGGTGAACTGCCTTGAATATAGATGACGTTTATTGCAAGGCACGGCTGTCTCTGTCTCACCATCAAACGCGCTGTTTTCTGGCCTGTTTATTTTCTAACAGGCACACTGTATTTTTCCTAAAATTGCATCTTAAGATGGAAGGAAGATTTTTCAATTGCAAAGACTTCCTGTGGCTTTAGAAATGAGAAAGGTGGGCTTTTTGTATTCTGTTGACTGGCAGCAGAGAGTCTAGGGAGCTCTCGACTCAGGAGACCGAGTCTGGGGGCACCCTGAAGATGCAGCCCCACACCAGCTGTCCATGTCTGAGGGCTTCCCAGTCTTAAAGGCTTTGCCAGGAACTAATCAGATCGGAAGTTCCCTGCACTGAGGAATTTTCTTGTTAGGAAAATTATGAAAGCTTAGACCACAAAGGAGGAGGTTCTCTTCTTTGGTTATGCCAACGAGGTCTCGTGAGAAAACCAAAACATGCTTTTTGACCTTGAGGAGTCAGGTAAACTAAGGCAGCTCCTTTGCATTCACATAGGTTATTGTGTTTTATTTAAGAGTAGAAAAATACTCTCGAACTCAGAAATAAAACAAGATTGGGAAGTTACTGTAAAAGGGCTCTTCTAGTTTCTTAGGCCAGTCAATATTAGATTATTGTGACTTCGTAGATGTGCTGTGAATTCATTCGGCCCCTAATTGGGCATTTCCAGAGACCTCACTGTGTTCTCAGCACTATGCAGGGTGCTAAGATACTTTGGTGACCAAACAGGCAGGCCGGTGTCTGAAAGAGCTTCAGTTCCGGAGGGGACCCTGGGAGGCGAGCAGTCAGCATCCTAAGCCTGAGTCTGAGTAACTGAGGTCCAGGAGCTATGAAGGTGGTCAGTGCTTGGGAGCCGGGAAGGTGGCCGCATTCCCTGCAGGCCTGTGTTCATCCTCACTGTACCTTAGAAACACAGGGAAAGGGGTTCAAGTTTTTGTCCTCTCGAATTTTACCCTCTTTAATTGTAGATAAATGTATTCATTAAAGGGGTGTTTTTGTTTGTTTGTTTGTTTGTTTTTGAGAGATTTTTCACTATAGGGCGCGTGTGCTCGCCAGACAGACAGAGAGAGACATAGAGACAGAAAGCGAGAAATCACCCCCCAGGGGGGATGGTCACGCCGCAATCCCTTCTCCTCCATTCTCCTCTCGGGATCTTGGGCACGCACGCACACGTGCCCGGCGTGAGTTTTAAGCCACCGGGTCCGGGACGCGAACCGCGGTCGACTACGTGGGAGTCCAGCGACATAGCCATTACGCCAACTGCTGGTTCCCGTTTGTTTGTTTTTTTAATAGAGATTTTCTGCTGTAGGGTGCGTGCGCTTGCCAGAAAGACAGAGACAGACAGAAAGAGCGAAATCACCCTCTAGGGGGGGATGGCCACGCTGTAATCCCTCCTTTCTCCTCTCAGGATCTTGGGCATGCATGCACACGTGCCCAACTTGTGTTTAAGCCACCGGGTCCAGGACTCGAACTTTGGTCTACTACATTGGAGTCCAGCAACATAGCCATTATGCCAACTGCTGGCCCCAAAGGGGTGTTATTTTGTATTTTTGCTTAGGATCATTATACCACTTCTTATTATTTATGTAGATTATTTTTGCCTTTATTTTCATCTGCTTACCTTATTTGATTTCTCATATATTTTTTTCCTAACTGAGATGAATGAGCATCTTTCATTTCTCTTGCAACCTTAGAGATAACCGGGGGAGCCCCTTTCCTTCACAAAACGCGAATCTCTTAACTAGTGCAGATGGAGGACAAGGCACAAATGCAGTAAAACAGTTTTCTTCTATCTGAACTCATCACCGTATTCAGCCCTAATGTCGTGCCTGCATTCCCATCGCAAACTTCTTTGTCTCTCATAGCACTCTCTTTAACATTACCTGGTTTAATAGCATTTAGTGTCTTAATTTAAAAAATTTTTTTTCATAAAAATCATTTTTTCTTCCTTCTCCTTTCTCCTAGCAATTCCTCTTCCCCAAACCATCAGGGAGATGGAGTTTCACAGACCTCTGGTGAAGTAAGTACCTGCTGGGAAACCCTCAGTAGCTTCGGGCCCCTGCCCTGGGCAGTTTGCGACAAGAGCTCGGGGCTCCGAGTAGTCGCGCTCACCTTATTCCTGGGCGTTTTTTCACTTCAGACTGTTGAGGCATTCTGGCTCTGTTTAAATGCTCTTTGTAACATGCCAGCAGCGTGGGTTATTTTTCGCATGTTTGAACGGTTTCTTCTATTTTCGTTCATTTTCTCTGTTTATAGCAACTTCAGCCTTCAGCGACGATCCAGGAAACTCAGCAGTGGCTGCTCAAAAACAGATTCTCTTCCTACACAAGACTGTTTTCTAATTTTTCAGGTATATGTGTGCATGCGCAGCAGTGCGTGTATGTGGGAGAGTGGGTGGTTTACTTGTTTCTGTGTTTCTATCAACTTGACATTGTTTCAGATTTTGAAATATTCATAATGTCCCCCCCCAAAAAAAAAATGGGAAAACCCCCACAAGTACAGGGCTGCCTCACTTACCCGCCTCCCAGGTCTCCTTAGTGCACCTCACATACCGAGGACACTTGCCAGCATCAGGCAGTCGGTGCTGTCACGGCGTCACCAGAGCTCTGCCCTCACATGCAGTGAGTTGTAGAGACAGTACGGAGGTGTCCCCGTGTCCCCTTCCCCCGGCTCCTCATGTAACTCTAGCACAGGATCTAAACCAGGAACTTGACAGCGTACGTGTGAGGTTGTCCAGTGTCAGCGTGTCACGTGTGGCTCTGTGCACCACCACCACAGTTCAGATGCAGAGCTGTGTCATCACTGCAAGGCTCTCCCTGCTGCTAGCCTGTGTGGTCACGCCCACACCCACTCCCTTCCGCACTGCCCCAGGTTCCTGGGAAACGGTCTTCTGTCCATTTGAGTTTGTCACTTGGAGAATGCTACATAAACGAAATCATGTGTGTGACCTTTAGAGATTGGCTCTTCTCACTCGGCATAATGAACTCAAGCTCCACCCAGGCTGTCCAAGTTTTTGGTTTTTGCTTTGCTAGCGGGCACATGTGCTTGCCAGAGAGAGACAGATACAGAGAAAGGGAAGAACGCTCCCCCGCTGGATCGCGGCCAGCTACCGCCCCTTCTCTCCGCCTCGTCCTCCTCTCTGGGGCTTGGACGCACTCAACACATGTACCCGGCGTGCTTTTCTTTTTTCTTTTCCATAATGAATTGTTTTATTTAACTTCATTCATTCATTCATTTATTTTTATTTGACCAGGGAGGGATATATATATATATATATAGAGCCCCCCGCTGCCCCTGTCCCTGCATGTTTTTCAAGCCACCAGGTCCAGGACTCTCACTGTGCAGTCTACCACATGCAATCTAGCCACTTTATTTATTCATTTTTTAAAATTTTTTTTAGATTTTTGTTTGCCAGAGAGAGAAAAAGAAAGTAAGAGGTCACCTGGGGGGATGGCCACGCTACAATCTCTTCTCCTCTCTGGATTTTGGGCATGCACACATACATGCTTGGCGTGTTTTTCAAGGATCGAGGTCCATGACTTGAACCACAGAGTTGGTTGAAATAATTATAAAGTTGCCCCTCTCCTCCAAAAACAAAGGGGGAGGGGGAAGGGATGGGATTTAGTGCCTTAACCACCACACCGCCTGCTGGCCCTGGGATCCATTTACTTGAACCACAATACCACCAGCTGACCTGTCTTATATTTTTTTATTGTTGAGAGTATTTCACAGTATGAATGAATTCTTTTTTTTTTTGAAATATTTATTGTTTTTAATTTGACCAGAGAGAGAGAGAGAGAGGGAAAGTGAGAAAGCAAGCTGCCAAGTCCAGGACTTGAACCACAGTCAGCCATGTGGGAGTCCAGTGCCTTCACCACCACTCCACCTGCCGGCCCCGAGCTGTAGTTTTTACATGCTTATGTGTACTTTTTTATCGCACAGTAAGTAAGGTAAGGGAGAGAGAGTACATAGATGGAATTTTTTTTTTGTCTTTCCTTTTTTTAGAGGGTTTGTTTTTTGCTATTATAGGGCGTGTGTGCTCGCCAGAAAGACAGAGACAGAAAACAAGAAATCACTCCTTTGGGGGGGCGGGGGGTGCATGGCCACACTGCAATCCCTTTTCCTCCATTCTCCTCTCGGGATCTTAGACACGCACGCACACGTGCCTGGTGTGAATTTAAGCTACTGGGTCCAGGACTTGAGCCATGGTTGACTGCCATGGTTGGGAGTCCAGCAGTGTAGCCATTTCACCAACTGCTGGTCGCATAGATGGAATATTAAAAAGTACCAGCAGAGCTTCTCTGTGTGGCGCTGTGGGAGCCTGCTGACAGTCGTAGGTATGCCGGTGGGAAGGGGGCAGCACTTCTGGGACTGTTGACCCACAGAGCGCTTGCCAGCATCGTGGCCAGACATCCTGAAAACGCTGGCCGCAGTGAAGTGGCACGGGCTGTCCTCTGCCAGCAGTGCTGTGGGGCCGTTAAACGCAGTGCTGATTCCGAAGAGGACAGGGCATCTGTGCACACGCCCACTCTGTGAAGAACATGGCTTCCCGCTAGGTAACGCAATGTTTGTGCAGTGAGTCGTCAGCCATTCCCCTTGGAGCTCTTTGTCTCTTTAAAATTAAAGTGCCAGGTGGGAGTCTGGGATCCACGTTTTTACATGATTAGGTAAAGCCTCCTCTGTGTGAGAAACCAGGAACTATGAAATGTCAGGATGGGAGTGGGTCATCTCGAAGCCCTGCAGGGACGGCAGTGACAGCCCAGCGCAGAGGCAGAGCCGCGGGGCACAGCTCTCGGGAGCTACCAGGTGCCCGGCCACTCCTGTCCTGTTAGGCAGATACGTGTCTCTGTCTGGCGAGCACTGAGATCTCGCTGTGAGCAGTGATCACGTGGCCTGGCCTGCAACCTTTTCCTTCCTCCTGGAGGGAGGGCCAGTGGAGGGGGACTGGCCATCCAGCCCTTGGCAGGTCACCTGAGCCACAGCACTGACGACAGAATGATGGGGGAGAGTGGGCTTCTCGCTCTGAGCCTCTTGGGCAGTCACGTGTCAGGAAAGGTGGTGCTCGGGGCCGTCTGTCCAGTTCCCTGTGTGGTTCAGGGTGCGCATGTGCACACACACGGTCGAGGCTGTGAGCCATATTTCAGAGGTGCCCTAGGCCCTAGGTGAGAGACGGGAGGAGAGCTGCTTCTGGTCTCGAGTGCCTTTCTGAACTGGAAACTTACTAGGCTCTCACGCTGAAGCCCTTAAGAACAGAACAGTAGCCCCGTTATCTTGTTAGGTGGGTAAGTGGATACCTGTCGTATGGAAGCCATGCCTCCATCCCAGAGGCCATCTTGATCCCTCCAGTGAACTGCATCTTGACTTAGTAAAAGGATAAAATAAGAGCTCAGAGACACAGCCAGACACGGACTCTCCTGTAGCCTAGCAGTTAAGGAAGTTGGATCCCACGTGGCTGGCGTGTTTTGAATCCTGGCCCCTGCAGCTTGAAAGACAAGCCAGGTGTGTGTGCATTCGTGTCTCAAATCCTGATGGGCAGGACCAGCAGTTAGCGTAATGGCTGTGTCACTGGACTCCCACGTAGTCGACCGCGGTTTGTGTTCTGGACCCGGTGGCTTAACACTCACGCCAGGCGCATGTGCGTGCATGCCCAAGATCCCAAGAGGAGAATGGAGGAGAAGGGATTGCAGCATGGCCATCCCCTCCGGGGGGTGATTTCTCGTTTTCTGTCTCTATGTCTTTCTGTCTGGCTGGCGAGCGCACGCGCCCTATGGCAAAAGCTTCTCCAAAAAAAAAAAAAATCCTGATGGGCTAGAGAAGGATTTGCAGCGTGACCACACCCCATCGGGGCAGTCTCTCCCTCTCTGGTGAACACACACACCCACTGAGAAAAAATTCACGAACCTGACCGGCCTGGTCTAGTCTCCCTCTCCTGCTTCCCCTCCTGCCCGGGTGTTGTATCTAAGGTAAATTGTGGATGCCGTGGCCTTCACACTCACCGAGCACTTAGGGGAGGCCTCCATGTGCAGTGCAGTGTGCAGCGTGTGCTACCCTTCCCTGCTGAAGCTGGCGCATGGCGGAGTTGTCGTGTGGCCGTGTGTTCAGCTGTGCTGCATGTTGCCCGGCCTCACCTGCTGCCAGTCCATGCGGTGTCACTTTGGGCGGTCTCCGAAACCCTGAGCTTCATTTCTTCTTTGTAAGATGAAAGATCGACTGGCCTAGGCAATCTCAAGGTTTATTTCTCCTTGAGAATCCTGTTTATCCATACAGCCACTGCGTGGCCACTATTGAGGTAGTCCGTGAAGTCGTGCGGTGGGAACAGACAGTCCCCTGCTCAGTGTTGGATCTAGCAGCCGCTTCAGAACAGAACAAAAATCCCTCAAAAATCCTTGCTACGGGACATCGAAACATCGGCCTTCTCTCTGGCTCCCGAGGACGGGGGTGCGTGTACGTGTGTGTGTTCAGGACACCTGTGATTGCTCTGAACGACCTCTAACTGCACAGTGACACATGCATGTAAAGAAGCCAGTTCTGCTGGTGCGGTTTTCATTTCTGTGAAGAGAATCTCCTTGCTTTTCCCCAGGTGCCGACTTATTAAAACTGACAAAGGAGGATTTAGTTCAAATATGTGGTGCAGCCGATGGAATTCGGCTCTATAATTCCCTGAAGTCAAGGTAAAAATAGCGCGAACCGTTTTGCTGAAAATACAAACGCACCTTCCTTCGCGCGGGGAGCTCGGGCAGACGCGTGTCCACGCTAGGTCGGCGGGTGCCCGTGTGCGCCGTCGAACGCTGGCAGCCTTGCGCTCACAAGAAGACTGTTTTGTGTACACCTTCAGGGCAGGCCCTGCTGAGGGCAGAGGTAGACTAAGACTGGTAGCAATGCACATGGGCAGTACTGATTTCTTGAAGACGACTGGGTTTGTTGCCAAGAAAACAAAACTTCTAATTTAGGTGAGCTATACAGAATCTATGGTTTTCAAGGTCGTGACTATTACTAAAAGTTATTAAAAATGTAAACCTCTCATTGTGAATTAAAATGCTAGACCTATAAACTGTGCTGGCTTGTAAGATCCATTTACTATCCTTGCTGTTTCTAGAATCGTGGTATGAGAATTCCATTAAAATCGAGTCTTAACTGATTTTAAATTGCTGACTTAATCTTGAAACTTAAATTTACCAGCATCTGACAGACCATCTCAATGGTTTAGAGTCTGGAGCGTCATGTTAGACCACCTGTGATAGTTGTTGTGAGGTGTGTGGTTTTTATATTTTTACTAGTAAATTACTTTGTATAACGAGATAACACTGTAAAGTCTCCTAAGGCTAGACTAGATTCCTGTAGTTGTCACGTGTTCATGCGGCAAGGCTGCTTTCTCTCCGAGGCTCATCTGCCGCTCTTCTGCTTGCAGGTCGGTTAGGCCCCGTCTAACCATCTACGTCTGCCAGGAGCAGCCGAGTGGCACACCTCTGCCAGGGCCGCAGCCAGCTGCAGGCAGCGGAGGCGAGAACGGCAGTGGGGCGCCCTACGGTGGGTATGAGGGTGTCTCGGTGCCCTCACCCTACAAAGATCCCCATGCCAGTTTGCTGTTTGTTTTTGAATGCTTAACATATGAGACCCTAGATTCACTGCAGAAAAATACGAGCATAAAGAAGTATTAAAATCTGGCCTTGAGACCAGCAGGTGGTGTGTTGGTTAAGGCACTGAGCACTCCCACATGGCAAACCACGGTTTGAGTCCTGGACCTGGCTTGCTTTCTCACGCCTTCTACGGTTTGAGTCCTGGACCTGGCTTGCTTTCCCACGCCTTTCCCCCCACCCCACCGCCCCTCTCTCTCTGGTCAAATTAAAATAAATGAATAAATTACATTTAAAAAATATTTTTAAAAACCTGGCCTTTTTGTATAGACAATTTTGCTAAATGAAGTGGTATGAGCACAGATATATTCTTACATTTCAGCTGGGCTGCTGTTGACTGTAAGGTAGTAAGAGGGGAAAAGAAATGTTTTTCTTCTTTTGCTAGAGGATGTGTGTGCTTGCCAGGAAAAGTGAGGAGTCACCCCCCTGGGGAGACAGCCATTCCAAAGTCCCTTCTCCATTCTCTGGGCATTTTGGGCAAATGTACACGTGACATGAGTTTCAGGCTGCTGGGTCCATGACTTGAAATGGGATTCAGCACCTTAACCTCCATCCCACCCACTGGCCTGGTTTGTTCCCATTTTAATTAATATATATATATATATATACATATACATATATATACATATATATATATATTTACACACACGTGTGTTTTGTAAATTGAAAAGTATGATTTTATATATCAGAAAGCAGATGAAAGATTACTGTTAAAGTGCTGTTTTTTGTTTTTTTTTTAATTTCAGTTTATCATGCAATCTACTTAGAAGAAATGGTTGCCTCAGAAATTGCTCGAAAACTTGCATTGGTGTTTAATATTCCCTTCCACCAAATTAACCAAGTTTACAGACAGGGTCCCACTGGGATTCACATTCTTGTTAGTGACCAGGTAAGTCCCTTTGCTCTGCCCTCTCACTTGGCAGGCTTCCCCTAAGCTTCGTGGGACTGCGGGAAGATCCTATGCTCTCTTTTGCAGGTACTCATGAGAATCATTTTCATCTTCAGAGTTGGGAGTCAAATTTGCAAGAAGTTATAACCAAGCGTTTCAGACGTCCTAGTGATAGTTAAGATAAACTGGCTCATCCTCGCCCTGCCCTTTAGCAGCTGACAGCCATTGGAGGACTCTAGGGTTGGTGGCAGGCCTTGGCCCTTTTATGAGGTTAGGCAGATGTGTCCTCCTTTTATCCGTTATTTGGTGACTAATTTTTTTAAAGCACAAAAAGTTAGAAGTGGGTTCTCCCTGCCGCACCCCATCCCCCCCACCACCCCCAGTGTTCGATGTTAAGTGAGTTACGACAGATAGCACTTTATGCATCTCTTGTCCTTACAGGACCTGGCAGGGATTGCTCCCCAGCGGGTCACCCCTCTCAGACAGCTCAGGGCAGGCAGGGTTAGCACAGCCCTGCGCGTGCATCAGGTGTGAATTTCTACCACCTCACACCGAGGTCACGAGTGAGCATTTTGGCTGGTGAGTGCTGAGTTGTGCAAGAAGAATGTGTAGATTAAGATTTTTTTCTAAATAAATACTGCTTTTAGGAGCTAGCAAGTAGCGTGATAGTTAAGGCACTGGATTCCCACGTGGCTGACTACGGTCCCAGTCCGGGTACTTGCACACCCAGAACCCCAGGAGAATGGAGGATAAGGGATTGCAGTGTGGCCATCCCCTCTGGGGGTTGTTTTTCACTTTCCCTCTCACTGTGCACAGGCCCTATGACAAAAACCTTAAAACAAAAATCTTTTAATAATTTCTAGTTAAGAGAGGATTGTAAATATACTTAACACATCTGCTTTATCCTTCTAGATGGTTCAGAACTTTCAAGATGAGAGTTGTTTTTTATTCTCTACAGTAAAAGGTACTTTTGAATGTGTGTGTGTGTCTTGAAATGCTAGAATCACAAAAGACAGCCTGTACCTCTGAGTAACAGCCCCCCCTCCACCGTGTTTATTCTTGACTGTGCTGACATTGTGACTTTGAGAAACTAACCAAGAGGATATTCCTAGTGGTTATCATAGAAATTAACTATTGATAGGAAGGAAGACTAGTCAGTCCTGGGTGACCAGAAGGGAAAAAGATCTCATTTCAGTCAGCCAGCGTTTTAATGGGCACTTGAGTCCGACTCCGTGCGTTGGGTGCCTGTTGAATATTAATCAGGACAGTCCGTGAACCACTGTAGTGAGAAGGAAGCCAACATTGGCCGACACGGGCGCTCCCTGACTTATCCCTGGAGTTGAAAACGCACTGTCAGGTCGCTCTGCCCTGTGGTGGACGTGGGGTTCCGGTTCTGTACTGAGCGCCTCTGCCTCTCACACCATCACGGTGTTACGTGGGAGCATCTGTGTTCTTCGTGTTCTGAAAGGAAAAGGGAACTGTGGATGCTTACGGCTAAAAGGGGTTGGTTCGGGGGTGACAGGAACCTGCTAGGCAAGGCTTCTCCGAGGAAGTGTCGTGAATCTTGAGACTTGAGCGAGCAGCAGCTGGTGGTAGGAGCAGTGTGAAGGGCAGCACTTGGCTTCGCTGGAGGCCCAAAGAGGGCTGGGTAGTGGCCTTGCCGTGTGTGGGGCCGAAGCTGGAGGCAGGGCCTGTTGTGCGGTTGGTCAGGTTTTATCTGTGATGCCTTGGGAAGCTGGCGAAGTCGTCATCCACGTGAAAGGTGATGGCGTGGAACAGTTCATAGCTGGGGCCCCTCTGGGCTCCACATCGAGGCAGAAGTTGGGACTCCTGACTGTCCATCCAGGGCAGCGGGGTGGACAGTGGTCTCCTTGAGGATAGTCGAGGCCGGGGTAAAGCAGTGTGGATTCCCTTTTGGCTGTGTAGGAATGGCCTGTGGGCAGCAAATTACATAACAGCCCAGGGCTCAGAGGAAGAGGCCTGGGCTCGACATGGAAATTTGGACGCCTTCAGCAAACCGGCAGCAACTCAGCCATAGATGTGGTTGAGGTCATTTAGGGAGAGAGTACAGAAAGAGGGCCCTTGGCAGGCTCAGCGGAGTGCCAGCATTCAAAGGTTAGACAGGGATGGGTTTTAAAATAGGAAGTGATTTAAGATCACACATTCATTGACCTTTAAAAGGTGTGTTAAGATCCAAATCCAGTCTTAGCACCAAAGCTGCCCCCAGAGGAGGAAGATGTCACGTCACTCTCTCCTGGCAGTGACTTTCCAGAAGAGTGGCCCGAGACCGTGTACCTTGGGTTCCTTGTGCCTTTTGGACAGACGGGGATGCCTCTGTGCCCCTGCCTGCAGCGCTGGGGCTGCTCATCAGGACAGACGCACACCCAGCGCTGGTGGCAGGGCGCGGGCACTGGCCACACTGCTAGCGCCAGGGTGTCTGAAGAGGACAGTGCATGTGCAGGTGTCGTAGGGAAGGAAGGCTAGAGCAAGTTCGCCGCCTTTTCTTCTCTAGAATTAGTTAAGGGCAGCCTCTGGGTCTGCTGAGGGGTCGTAGATTTCAAGGAGTTTTCAGTTTAATAGTCTTCATTTCCTAAGCCTGGCTCAAAAGATGTAACGTCTTTCTTTTTTCTGCAGCTGAGAATGGTGATGGTATCCACATAATTCTGAAGTGACGTCTTACGTAGACTGAACTATACTCAGTACCAAATAAAGTCACGCTCAAAAGTGTGTGAAGACTGAATCCAAGAAGTCTTGGGATTGGATTTTACCCGATGAAATGTTTCATATTGAAAACACAAGATGACCTTTCTGATGAGCTGATGAGAGGTGAATCTCCTCACTGTCACTGCCATAGCCAAGCATCCTCGTGAGCAAGCACGTCGAGGGGGGGCCTGCGTGCGTCCAGCAGGGGAGGCCCCCGCGCAGGCCCGGCCGCCTGCGTGCCTGGCACAGGCCAGTAGACACAGTTCTAGGAGCAGCCTTTGCTGTCTTTTTTACACTGTATGCGGTTTGGAAATGAATGTAAAAACTTACCGTGGGCATTTACCTTTCTGTGCCAGTTCGGCTTTTATCGCCTGAACCTGATGCTGACCTGGGGAGGGACGGGGACAGTGCTGTGGTGGAGCCACACAGACTCCGTCTGCGGAGACACGCTCTGTGCAGATGTGGCGACCGGGGTCAGGTAAGCGGCTCGGCACGGCACCTTCTCGGAGAAATCATGTCAAGGGCGGTCCTTGGACTCGATCGTGCCGCTGGATCGAGGACGACCCAGCCAGGAAGATGGGCTTGCGCAAACTGCATTATCAGGAGTACCTTGATGAGAGGATCAGTGTAAATCCTAATAGGTACAAGACGCTTGTGTGTTGCTTTGTCAGATTTATTGAAAGATGTGTTTTGCTTCTGCTTCCATTTTTAGCATTTAGTTTCTGGTTTTCATTTTTTGAAGTCTTTGCCTTTTAAACTCGTGGTTTTCTTTCTCATTTCCCTCCTCCTCCTCTCCATCCCCACCCCACCAACATTCTGTACTTTGACATTTTTAAAGCCCTACCCCCAACATTGGAAATAGGAGACCACTGGAGGAGGAAGAAAGTATTGTTGATAAGCTTCGGGCTGGGTGTTACGGGATCCTTGATTCATCTCGTGGGAACACTAGAGGATGCACAGCAAACACTAAATGCGTAGCATAAACGCTCCGCCTCTCCTCACTCAGCCCCCACAGTCGTGGATGTCTGTCGGTGGTTATTTAGGGGGGCTTATCTGCTAGCATACTTTTCAGAGGGAACCCCGTTTCCTTCTATTTTCCCTTATCTTTTTCCCTACCTGTAGCCTCTGCTCACCCACAGCCTTCCCAGAATTCATGAGTATACACGTTTGAGGCCTGTGGTGTAGCAGTCTGAATTTGTTTTTAAGCTTCGATTTCACTTTAGTTACAGCATACTTCCGTCCCAGATACCCAGGTATTTTTGACTTTAATGTTTGATCCTCATCTTTGTTGGGGTGGAGATAGGAGTAATCTTGAGTTTGAAATCTCTCCCAGCAGACAAACCACTCCCATAGGTAAAAGCTTTGACATTCATGTTTTATTCATAAAAGGGGTGAATTATTTGCTATAAAGAAGCACTGTCTCAATATTTTCATCTAAGGTTTGAAAATATCTGTAACTCCTACGGGCCCCTAGGTGGAGAGCTTTCCTTTTCTGTCTGTCCTCTTTGCGTTTGTAAAACCATGTGTTTTCTGGAAAAGAAGCAGGCTAACCCCTTAATTGTTTTAGAGTTTTGCTTGTCTATTTAGCATTCCTTTTTGGGTCTCAAGATTTATGGAACAATAAATGTCATTAAATGCTGTGTGCTATTTTGAATTCCTCATCAGGTTTTAGAAGTGGGATAAAAATACTTACAAGCTCATCAAACTTGAATTACACTGAGTGGCACTGAACAGTAATTTGTTCCAGTGAAACAGGTTAAATAAATTATGGCACCAGCAAATTTGCTACTTTGTTTTTTTAATAGTAAGATGTACACATTTCAGGTTAATAAATATTTTCTGACTGTTTTTGCAAATGTGTGTCTCATTTAAAATCCCAGTTCCTGTCAGTCACCTCAAGTCACAGAATCCAGGCTTCCTGTGTGTTTAGCTCAAGCCAGTCCCAATACTAAAGTTAAGTCCATGTGTTGCCCCCGCCCTTCAGTTGATTTTCTCAAAACTGATACAACGGAGGAAGCTTATGCCATTAGCTATTCCACACGTGTGGAGGATGCAAACCTTGTGAATCTGACTTCCTTCAGCTGATTTTCTCAAAACTGATACAACAGAGGAAGCTTATGCCGTTAGCTATTCCACACATGTGGAGGACGCAAACCTTGCGAATCTGACTGTTTTGTAAATAAGGTCATGGGCCACTAAGCAGCGAGTCCATGGCTGTGGTAGGTTCTGGCTGTTGTTTTGTAAATAAGGTCATGGGTCACTAAGCAGCAAGTCATGGCTGTGATAGGTTCTGGCCATGTGTAGAAGGCTCTGGGCATTTGAAATGTCTTTAATAGAAGCCATGATGCACGAGTGCCAAAGCAGTTGTGTGTGTGCGTCTGTTTCGTTCAAGTGGCTTCCCGCATCAGCGTCCTCTCTCGAGGGTGGTAGCACCACGTCTGGGGCCAGGAATACTGGGTATCAGAAGGCAGCGAATCAGGACTGGAATGCTTACTCTGGTCGTCTTGCTAAGTCAGTTTCTGGAGGGTACTGGTATCTGCATAGATACCTGGCCGAGGCCGTGTCCTCGAAAACGCTTCTGAAGTGGTTCAACTAAAAGAGGTGTCACCAGAAGAAAACATCTCATTTTTGCTGTATTATTTTGGTTTCTCATGGGGTTCTGGCCCTCCAGTTAGGGTCGTGGCCACCAGGAAGGGTTTAGCTACCATTAACACCCCAACTCACAAAGGAGGTGGTGACGGTTCCTAATCAGCAATAAAGGTCACTGTGGACAGCACAGAGCCACGACCAGCCACAACCGGCCACGGCAGTAACGGGTCATCTTCCCAGATTTCAGGCAACATTAGGAAGATCTGAATTTTGATAATGGTTTTTGTTCAAGTTTGCCATAAAAATCACAGCAATAAAACCCTCTGACTTAATTTCTTCAAGCATTGCAATGGTTTATTAATTTTTATGAGTCTAAAAGGTGCCAACACTTCACTGATCTGAGTTTCAAGTGTGTAAAATTTTTGAATAGTCCTGGTGTAACCTGATTTCTAAGATTTGAAAATAAACTTGGAAGAAAAAAAAAACACACTCATTCTACGTGCATCCATTCATTATTTTTAATTGATTATACTATAGATAACTTAAGCCTTAATTCTATTTCTTTCAAGTCCTCCAGATTTTGAGAGAGATGTGGACAGAATTAGCCGCCTTTAACAAAAACGCATTGTGTGCTGTAGCTTACGTACACCAGAGCTTATCGTTCCAATCAACTCTGAGTGGCTTTTGTTGAGGTTTTGGTCCCTGGAGTGGATATGACACGTTGACAGAAACAGAGGCGAAGACCTTGCTCCACCCGACTTAGAGTCATTTCTTTGGTGTCTCATGGAACCTAAGAACATGCCTTCCACTGAAGTCTCTACGTATAAAACCACCTGGCACGATGAGTATGCCGTATAGTCACACTCTGACAAAGTTTAATCCTCAAAGTGGAAAAGTCCTGCTAATCAAAATGGAATCATTGTGAATTAAAGTAGGCCACTGGCTTAAGTATCAGGTAGAAAATCGACAGCTTATTTTTCCTGCTTAATTTGTGCTAACACTGATGGTGTGTCAGGAGTGCTGACGGAGCCAAGGGTAGGACTTTTGTACCTAGGTAGGCACCCACCTCGTAAGAGATCCGGGCTTCTTGCGTGGTCTTGGCTGCACTGAGAACCACTCTTGCTACCAAACTGACACAAGGCTTGCTTCGATTGCATCACAGCGGAGTAAAGGTGGAGCGATCACCAGAGTTTCTGCAGTCCACGCAGAAGTCTTTACCTGTAAATGCCTTTCCCAATGGAGAGTCAACACATCTGGGTGATGGTAGTGGAGGTCAGGGAGATTGGGTCGTCTTTGGAGACCCCTCATCACCACTGGGCCGGGCAGCTGCTGTCAGAGGATGACGCAGCACCTGCACAGTCGCTGTCCACTTCCTGCCACGGCTGTTGGGGGGGTGACAGGAGCGAAGTAGGCATGGACTTTGACGTGAGGGAGCTGAGCCTGGAAACAAGAAGAAAGTGTAGTCTACACTGGTTATTTCTCGGATTGTGGCTGTAATCCTAGAAAAGCCTCTGGTCCTCTAGTGAGAATCTACTGGGCCTTAAGGTTATTAGGCAGATGGTTCAAACAGAATCTGCCGTGGGCCAGAGCCACTCCTGTCACACTCGCTGCCCCCTCAGACAGCACCTCCTACGTTGGCATGTTTCTGCCCGTGCTAGTAAGCAGCCCTTTGCCACCGAGTGAAGTTCCTGCAGCGGTAGCCTCTGGATGGGGTCAGCCTCGGGGTTTAAATGCTGAGTGGCCTCAACTGAAAGCACAATCAAGAAAAGGATGTAGATGAGCTCCATGTGCCAAGAACGCCCAATTCTTCTGAGCCGCCTTACCTGGAAATTAGCCAAGCCCACGTTCTACCTGTACTGCTAATTGTGTTGTCTTTGCAAATTGCCACTGGGCGCCTGCAGTAGCTAAGGGAGGAAAGGAAGCAACACCCACTCCCCCCACCCCCCGCCCCGGGGCACAGTCCTGCGGAGGCCCTTCTCCACTTCCTGCTGTGGAGAGATCCTGTAGGGATTTGGGGCATGCGTGTACAGGCACCCAGTGGCTTTTTCAAGCCACCAGGGCCAGGATTCGAATCATAGATGAACCATGTAGATCCGTTTCTCTTGTCCAGCAGGCCACAGTGGTTGCTTTTCTTTACGTTTGCCTTAAAAGGGCATTGACCACCAGACTGCATAGAATTTCCACCTCAGACCCAATGAAGTCGAACCTTTCAGGATAGGGTCTAAGCAAGGGAATTCTTTTTTTTTTTTTTTTTTTTTTTAAAACAAAAATTT
>NW_006210004.1:345698-360311 GCF_000334495.1 Tupaia belangeri chinensis | reverse complement strand
AAGCCACCGGGTCCGGGACTCGAACTGCAGTTGGCTATATGGGAGCTCAGCGACACAGCCATTATGCTAACCTCTGGTCCCTAAGCAAGGGAATTCTGAAGCCTAAGATGGTACCTAAGTACCCACATCACTTTGTACAATGACCAGCTTAGGATAAAATGAGCTGGCCGTTTTGTGTGTGTGTCAAAGGGCACGTGCGTGTGCATAAAAGGAAGAAAGCACCCTCCTCTCCCAGCGGGGCCTAGTGAACGCAGCAGCGCCCCCTCCTCCAACTCGATTCTGGACATGGGTACAAGTGCCTGTGGGCTCAAACCCTGGGCAGCCGCGTGGGCTCTGGCTTCCTCTGCACACTCAGCTGCCCTGCCACAGGCCAGCCCTGAAGGTCGGCTCTGGATGCATTCCTTTGTGGCTCAGAAAGCAGACCAGGTGGAACCAGGTCCCCGGCCCCACACCTACCCGCATCCTCTTAATGCCTGCGCGGGTGACCTGCTGGCAGTCGTACAGCTCCAGGCGCTCCAGGCCACGGCAGTTCTCTAGGTGCCCCAGAGCCACATCGGTGATGAGGAGACAGTTGTCCAGCTCCAGGACCTGCAGCCGCTCATGGCCACAGGTGCTGTTGCTCAGGTGCAGGATCCCGTCATCGGTGATGAGCTCACAGTGGGACAAGCTCTGCAGCAGGGAGAGAGGAGCGGCTGTTTGCAGGAACCTCTCTTTCCAAGGTTCGAGGCCTAGGAGACGCAAGCCGGCCTGGGGAGTATCTCAGCTGCTTGCTGTGGTTTCAGTGTCCCCCAATAACCATGTGCTGGAATCCTTTTTTTTAAAGAGATGTTTGCTATAGGGTGTTTTGCATGTGCTCGCTGGAGACAGAAAACAAGAAATCGCGGTGCGATGTGACAGTACTGATTTTGGGGTAAATGGAAAAAGCTTCGGAAATAGTTTCATTATCTTCCTGTTAATTTTCCCCCTGTATTCGTGGTACATGTGCGCACAGGTGAGAGGGAAAAGCACCCTCCCCAGAGTCTGGTCACCTTACGTACGTGCCCTTTGTGTTTCAGGCTGGCTGGGCCAGGGATTCAACCACGGTTGTCATGTGGAGCCTGGCTTCTCTAGAGCAGCACGTTACACCAAGCGATGAAGCAAACTCAGATTAGTATTACGTATCCAAATGACATGTAATTATTTTAAGTTCTCAATATTAAGTTTCCAACCTGACAGTTTCTTCTGATGTATATCAAATATCATTTTACCCCACCATAAGGTTTTCAGATGTAAAAGGTAATAATGCCCAAGCATCTCAATTATGCATATGTCCCTTCAAATGAGTAAGTTCCAACTCCGTGCCAGCCCCTGTGTGTACGACGGTGAGTAAAAATACCTTTGTCTGCACTGCTGGAGGAGCCCAGATGGACAGCCTAGAAATGAAACCGCACTAACTAAAGTGAAACGAGCTGAGGTAAGTGCTCTGAGGAAATGTTACAGTGGGGACTGGCTTGAGAACACTTGCGTTCATGTGCGCAAGGCCCAGGGCTGGCAGGAGAACAAGGGCGAGCAGCAGGTCTGGGGGGTCAGCACACAGGTGAAAGGTAAGACCATACAAGGAGATTCAGGTGGAACTGGGAGAGGGGAAGGCCAGATCCCAGACTTGTGTAAGCCACAGAAAGGGACTTCAGGGTGATTCCAAGGTCATCCAGAAACATTTTAAAAAAAAGAGAGATCTTGGCTATAGGATGTGTGTGCGTGCTGGAGAGAGAGACAGAGAGACAAAAAGTGAGAAATCACTTCCTAGGAAGGATGGCCACACTGCAATCCTTTCTCCCCCATTCTCCTCTTGGGATTTTGGGCATGCATGTATCCACACCCGGTGTGAGTTTTAAGCCTTCGGGTCCAGGACTTGAACTGCAGTGGGCTACGTGGGAGTCCAGCCTATAACCATTACACCATCTGCTGGTCCCTTATTATTATTTAATTCACCAGCGAGAGAGAGAGAAAGTGAGAAAGCAAGTCACCAGGTCTGGGACTTGAACCACGGGCAGTCATGTGGGAGTCCAGCACCCCAACCACCATGCCATTTGCTGGCCCCATGGGAAAAAATAATTTTTTAAAAAAATTTTGAGAGATTTTTGCTATAGGGCATGTGTACATGCTAGAGAGACAGAGAGAGAGAAAGCGAGCAATCACCCTCAAGGGGATGGACACACTGCAATCCCTTCTCCATTCTTCATGGCCGGCGTGAGTTTGAAGCCGCCAGGTCTGGGATTGGAACTGAAGTCAGCCATGTGAGAGTCCAGCACCTTAGCCATTATGCCACCTGCTGGCCCCAACATTGTATTACTATTTTTTTTTAATTTCCCAGGGGCCAGCAGGTGGCATGGTGGTTAAGGCGCTTGATTCCCACCAGACCGACCGTGGTTTAAGTCGTGCCACGCATTTGTGCATGTCTGCCCAAAATTCCAGGGAGGAGAATGGAGGGAACAGGATTGCAACAGGGCCATCCTCCCTGAGGGGTGATTTCTCACTGTCCCTCTCCCCCTAGGCATGTGCCCTGTGGCAGATAAAAAAAAAAAAAACTAACTAAAAATTTAAAAAAAGAAATGTTATGTTTGTTTTTCAAAAAGATCGCCCGTATCAGCACATGCCCACCAGAGTGGCTAAAACGAATGAACAACGGATGCCGGCAAGGATCTGCTGCAGGGGAAGCCGGAGATTCCGGGCCAGGCACACCTGTGTTAACCAGAGACATATATTGACTAACGGCACTGAGCTAGAAATACCCCGCAGTAGTATAATGAGCAGACATCACGGTGTGCCCATTCTATAAAGTGATGAGAAGCAACCCCGTAACGGTGTGGGTAAATTTCAAAAACGTAACATTGCGTCATGAAACCAGACACAGGGTTCGCGTGTTGTTCCCTTCATATAATTTAAATCATGAAAAGCACAAAAACAGGCCCACTATGCTATTGCGAGTCACTGCTCTGGGGTTAGTGCCTGGAAGGGGCTTTCTGGGATAACGGTCAGGTGGGTCCTTCACGTGGATGGGTTCAGTTTATGGGAACGCACTCACGGATCTATGCAGACCAGTGATAATTGCCCTTTTCTGCATGTATATTCTATTTTGTAAAAAGTGAAAACTGAAAACGCCTGCTGATTTGGACCTAACAAGTTCTGTTGGAGGAGACAGAGATAAGTGGATGGGTGTGAGGTTTTCCTGCAAAATAAAGGAAAGAATCCGAAAGAATGGAACTGGATACATGGGAAGGCAGCTGGGACCACCCTGGCGGAGGGGAAGTGGGACGAGGGGAATTCTGTGAGGCTTTGATGCTTGAGACATTCTTCTTCTAGCTCTGTTTTAATTACATGGGATACATTTCCTTCCTACGGATCTAATCACTCCATGGTTCTACAAGAAATAGCATTTATGCAATCAATGGTGTTTGCTGTTTTCTAGCCTTCAGAATTGACGCATGAAGTTGGGTGTGGTGGTGTGTGCCTGTAATCCCCTCTACTCAGGAGGCTAAAGCCTAAGAGCATGCTCTGTCTACTCAGGAGGTCGAAAGTTCGAGGCCAGCCTGGACAACACAGCAAGGCTGTCTCTTAAGAAAAACAAAAAATCATAATGGATAAAGCCAAACAACTCTGCTATAGTTTTTCAGGAGGCTGTTTAAATTTGGTAAATCAAGAAACAGAATTTTGATTATTTATATAGTAAATTGCAAACAGGAAAAAAGTATGTATCTGTATATATTTAATTTTATTAACATACACATATTCACCTAGGTATGTGTGTATATACACACAGACTATAGGAAGAGGATGATTGAGGTAAGTGTGTGAATGCTAACTTTGTTTTAATACAGAGAATTGAGATTTTTTTTTTTTTGAGAGATTTTCACTGTAGGGCGCGTGCGCTCGCCAGACAGACAGAGAGAGAGACATAGAGACAGAAAGCGAGAAATCACCCCCCAGGGGGAATGGTCACGCCGCAATCCCTTCTCCTCCATTCTCCTCTCGGGATCTTGGGCACGCACGCACACACGCCCGGCGTGAGTTTTAAGCCACCGGGTCCGGGACACGAACCGCGGTCGACTACGTGGGAGTCCAGCGACATAGCCATTACGCTAACTGCTGGTTCCCGAGAAGTTATGTTAACACCATGAAAACTTATATACTGGCAGATGCAATTATTTATACAATTTCTTAAAAAATTGTCAGAGAGGGACCAGTAGTTAGCGTAATGGCTATGTCACTGAACTTCCCAAGTAGCCGACCACGGTTTGACTCCCAGACCCAGTGACTTAAACTCACGCCGGGTGCGTGTGCGTGCGTGCCCAAGATCCCGAGAGGAAAATGGAGGAGAAGGGATTGCGGCGTGGCCATCCCCCCCTGGGGGGTGATTTCTCACTTTCTATCTCTCTGTCTGTCTGGCGAGCACACGCACCTATAGCAAAAACCTCTCAAAAAAAATTTTTTTTCCTGTCAGAGAGCACATGTGCTCACAGGAGAAAAACAGAGAAAGAGGGACAGTGAGAAAGCACTCTCCAGGGGGGATGGTCACACCACAATCCCTTCTCTACTGCTCGCTCCTTTTGGGTTTTTGGGCACACATGCATACACACCTGGTGTGTTTATCAAACCACCAGATACAGGATTTTAACTGCACTGGTCAGCCACGTGGGATCCTGCCATCTTAACCACCAGGTGACCCTATATAAAATTAAAAAAAATTTTTTTTGAATTATTTAACTTTAGTTGTTTAATTTATTCATTTTAATTTGACTAGAGAGGGACAGAGTGAGAGAGAGGAAAAGTGAGAAAGCAAGACGCCAGGTTCAGGACTTGAACCGCTGTTGGCATTTGGGAGCCCAGAGCCCTAACCACAACACCACCTCTCAGCCCGCCTATGTAAAATCTGAAAATTTATTTAAGGAAAAACTGAGGGGCCCTTGACCTGTTCTCTTGAGTTCACAAGAAAATCTACTGCCAATATGGCTCACACAGCAGAGGGGCCCTGAATTTTACCTACGAAACAGCCAGTAGTCAAAGCTCTGTGCTCTGGGTCACTGCTGTGTATGTATCAATCCTGCAGAACAGATATTATTGTTATCACTTCATAGATGAGGACATTGCAGCTTAAAGAAGTCCAAACTTGCCTATTTATACCAGTTTGGGCTGCCCTTAAAGCCTTTTCCTCTATTTTTAAGCTAAGGAAGTTCATTTGTAACAGAGATGGGAGGCAGATCTAATGGTATTCAGATGTAGTTTTTTTGTTTTTTGTTTTTTGTTTTTCTTTTTTCACTCCCTTCTCCTTCCACTTCTGTTAGGCTCCTAGGGGTCTGTTAGTATTGAGACGTCTACGTATGTGTCTGTGTCCCACACCTTGGGTAGTGTTCCCCTAGAGAGACCAGGGTCTGAACAGAATTCAAGCTGAAATGTGAAAAAACTCAAGCCACTCGAATGTCAATTACAGCCAATCATTGCCTGAGCAATCCGGACATACCCTGGACCTTCCCCTGAGACCAATTCCAACACGTACCCTTTTCTCTCCCACTTGTCACTCTGAGAGTATGATGGTCTAGCACTGAGGGGGTGGGCCAACCTGCTTTGACCAAATTGCCTGACATTATGGATGGGGACAAGGAACTTTGGGAGGGAACTGCAGGGCTGACTGCAGGAGCTTCTCTCCTGTTCTCTCTTCTCCAAAGCAGCTTCTTATGGTGGAGCTCTGGCAAGGCCAGGGAACAGATGGCACTCTCCTAAGAAGAGCTATAATTCTTGGAGCCTGAGCCTCACAACTGTAAGGATGGCCTTCATCATGTACATGACAGTTAATGTGCCTGCTCCAAAACTAAGGCTGCTTTGTTCCCATCCCACTTTGTTCCAGAAGAACTTTAAGTGGCTTCCCTTAACAAAGCCTGTGAAGATGCTGGTGCTGGTGCTGGTGCTGGAGGAGGGAAGATTCTGTCTTTGTCTTCTTGGAGTTGACAGTCTAAATCACAATCCCAGGCTTCTCCCGAATTTCCCACTGAGAAAAGCTGCCTTGAATTTATGAAAAGAACTTTTAAGAGCTAAGGTTAGTAATGCGACTACTAAAAACAAGTGTACCTAAATACAGCTAAAAAATCAACAGATAAAATAGAATTTAAAAAAGTAAACTCAGTTAACCCAAAAAGATAGAAAAGGAAGAACACAGAAACAGAAAACAAAAAAATAAAATGGTGGACCTAAATCCAACTGCATCAATATTACATTAAACATAAATGGCTAAATATTCCAATTAAAAGGTAGAGATTTCTAGGCTAGATAAAAAGTAAGGTAACTATATGCTGCCTCTAATAAACACTACATAAAATTTTTTTGCTACAAGGTACATTAGCTCACTGAAGAGAGAGAGAGAGTGAGAAAGCAACCCCCAGGGGGGATCTTGTAATCCCTTCTTCTCCATTCTTTTCTTAGGATTTTGGGCATGAATGCGTAAGTGCCCAGCATGTTTTTCAAGCCACTGGTCTTGGACTCGAACTGTGCAGTCAGTCAGGTGGGATCCAGCTGCCTCAGCCTCCATGCCAGCAGCTGTCCCAGCTAGCCTTTCTTAATGGTGGCCATGAAGCTTTGGTCCCTACCTCTCATTCAGCCCCATCACCTCTCCTCTTCCTTCATGGTAAAACCTAGCCAGGGCTTTTGTTGATCTACTTAGGAACACAGGGTCTTTCTTCTGTGTAAAACACTCTCCAGGGATAGCTCTGTACCCGAGAATGAGATTTAAAAAGGGTGACAGCTTTGCTAAGGGAGGAAAGTAAAATTTGAGGATTAGGGACAGATTTAATACCTGATGACAGAATTTAGACTGAGTGGTGTAGGGGGAGGGGACAAGATGGTGGAATCTATGAGTTATATGTTATATTTTTGTTGTGTTTGAGTACTCAGAAGGGGTGACTAGGAAAGGAGGGGGCTGCTGGTCAGACAGTGAGGTATGAAACTGAGATATAAGCAGTGTACACTCTATTTTATACTTTATTATTAGAGGGTACATGTGTGCCAGAGAGAGGGAGAAAGCACCCTCCCACCATGGGGCATGGTCACGCCACAATCCTCCACGTCTCTACCCCCTCAGGATTCTGGGCACACATGTACACACACCCAGTATGTTTTTCAAGTCACTGGGGATGGCATTTGAACTGAGTTGGCCACGTGAGATCCAGCTCCCCTAACCACTAGACCATGGGGCCACCCTACATATTTATTTTCAAAGCTGTTAAATGTTTCCATTTTAAATTGGAAAAAATGGTGATTTAAACTACTGCCAATTTGTTCCCCATGGAGCAGTGAGCAGCTGCTTTATAAGAAGGCTCTCTGTTACTGCCTACTGCCATGAGTGTGCCGTCTCCCGGCAGAGGAGCCACCCAAGGAGGCTGGTCTCTCAGTGTGTTAATAAATCATGTTGAAAAAGAAAACACTGTAAGAATGAGTAAAGTAATATATTTCTCTCTTGGTTGTATTCCTTATTCTTTACCAGACTGCTAAAATTCCACTTGATAGCTTCTGGGACCTATGAGTTATATAATACAATGATTATTAAAAATTCAAAACCACCTGGATCTGGTACTATGAAGAACCCAGCATCCCTATAATCAAAAGAACCTGCCGATGACTCTGCTAAAAAGATAAGAAACAGCCTCCTCTGAACAAACTCCATGACTCTACAGTCGTCCACGTTCTACACCTTTCATTCTAAATCTGAGACTCTGTTTTCAAATGCGAAATCTTTGACTTGGTTGAAAAAATTTTAAAAACATGCTCAGTTTTCCCTTCTGAATTTCTTTTCTGTGTGAGGACAAGGCCCTGCTCCCAGGAGGCTCCCAGAGGATGCTGGGACCATGCTATATACGTATACACTTGCCTCACCCTGGGTAAGGAAGAGCCTGAGAACTGGAATGTTAGGGACTGAGGTGCAATAGTCACCTGGCTTCGGGCTGGTGGTCACTTCCCTCATTTCTTCCTGCTTGCAGATCTTTAACAAAAAATAAAAACCACATTTCAAAATTCAAAATGAAGTTTTCCCCCCAATACCACTGATCCCTGTAGGCTGAGGGAGAATTCCGGCTATGGACCTCCATAAAGCTTGGGCCTGGGGCTGCCATGGCAGCACTGCTGGATCTTCCCTTCACAATGCGAGGTCACTGCTTCAGAGGGGGAACTGGGCCGCTCTAGTGGGCCACCTGCCCTGGCATGAGGCCTGCAGCGAGAACTCGTGCGCTTGATACATGGCACGCTCAGAGACAGAGGCCTTGTTGGCTGGCCCTCCTGCGTTCTCCATGTGCTGCTGTTAGGAGTCAGACTGAGCTGTCTACACGTCCACACTGTGGGGCTGCCGCAGTAAAAATAAACACACTTTCATGTGTCCTCAGCTTGGCTAGGGGTGACGGAGGTGCTGTTACTCCTGTGCATTATCAAAGTGGGCACTGCCTCGTGTATCCCTTAAGGAGCCAGAGCAGACATTTCTCCGGAATTTCAGAGACAGATAAAGTTGGCCTCTCCTGAAATGAATTACCTCCTTACTCCCGAATGCCTAGCCCCTGGTGTCCTCAGAGAGCATCTGTGGAGTCAATCAGCCGGACATGGGGCAGGTGTGCTTCTGTCCGCCTCCCATTTCTTTCATGGCTATTAGAATTTTGAAACTAAGTTGATCTCAATTTCAACTTGTGCCCAGTGTGAGTTTAAACCACTGGGTCCAGGACTTGAACCACAGTCGACTACATGGGAGTTCAGCGACATAGCCATTACGCTAACTGCTGGTCCCCCTGCTAATAATTCTTCATGTTCTGTTTTTGTTTTTCTTGGAGGGGGCTCTCACCTCAGACTTCTGTTTTTATTACAGCTTATCTTTCACTCTAAATCCCCATTCTGGAAGTAGCTTGTATAAACATAGGGAACAAGATAGAAAATCTTCAGAAACCAGAAACCCCTCTGGGAAGAACACGATTGATCTGGAAGACATTCCCTGACAGTTGCTGGGTGGACCCTGCACCCAGGAAGAGGTAGAAGACAAGATGGATTTAGGGAGCTAGTGAAGGCCTCCTCAGGCCTCTGGTGTCTGCTGTGAGAACATTTCTCGTGAAAACTGATGAAGGTACGCAAGGCCCAGGCCAGGGTGTCGGGCTCCCCCAGCCTATGAGGCTCAGAGGAGGCAATGCCGTTGGGGGAGAAACTCCATTCTGAGTTTTGGAATGGCTTTTACTTTTTACTAAAAGATCTGCAAGCAGGAGGAAACAAGGGAAATGACCACTAGCCTGAAGCCAGGTGATGACTGTACCTCAGACCTGGGGCCAGGAGAGAGGTGTGAGGCCAGAGCAGGCCGTACGCCTCGGGCTGTGGGCTTTCTCCTCGTCTCTGAGAAGCTGAAGGACCCGGAGACAAGCAGGTGGGAGGATCAAAGGAGAAGGCATGTCTGAGTCACAGGCTCTGTCAATTATAAAGCAGATCGGAACCCACTGGGGGGTACGGGCATCACAGAACGACAGAATTACCTGCAACGTGGAGACGGAGCAGTTTACTGGAGTCTGGACGCAGCTAGGTTCCCAAATCATCTCTGAAATCTGCCCTAACTGCTTCCAAAAGCCCCAGAGGAGCCCGGTGCCCAGTAGCACTTGTGCTGAGGGACGTGTCCAGAAAGGGTGTGGAAACATGGAAAAGTCGCGGGGAGAGGACGCGAGGCCTGTCGGGGCCTGGTGACATCGCAGACTGCTAGCCCCTGAGGACGGAGCAGGTTTCAAGTCGACAGAGGGCAAAGCTGGCTTTAGGAAAACCGAGGGACGCACAGACGGGGTGGAGGTCCAAAGGTCCAGGGCCTCGGGGCAGCTGGATAACTTGAGGCAAGTCCTAACGACTCTGAGCTGCTTCTTCACTGATAAACGGAGCGTCACCCGCACCCGTGTCACAGGTGGGCCGGGTTCCCATCCGTGGGCTCACTAGGGGGCTGCGCCTCCTTCCTGCTCCAGGCTCCTGGCAAACGGCCAGAGGTCAATCACGCAGGCAGTGACAGCCGGCCGAGTGTCAGTGCCTCTTCTCGCTGCTCATTTGCAGCGCCGTTTCCACCACTCTTCCACCCCCAGGTTTACATGCAAGTGATACGAAATGCACGTGCGACACCAGAACGACCTCTGTCCTGGCAGAGCATCATGTCCTACGCGCCGTCACTCCACCTGACCTGAACACGGTGGGTCCCGTTAGGTTCCCATCCTACGATGACATGGTGATAGCCAGATACCCCACCTCCCGAGCTGGCCCAGCCAACAGAGCTTGGAAACCCAGAAAGATGGGCCTTCACAAGGGGAACCCAGGCAGGCCCCGCTGTGGAGGAGGGTTCTTTCGTCCCTGAGGGCAGGTGGACGTCACGGAAAACCCGCACTCACCAGGGCTTGCAGTTTGGGGCAGTGAATGGAGAGCTGGGTGAGCGTGCTGTCGGTTATCTGGAGAGAGACGCGGAGTCAGTGTGGCCTCCATGCCAGGACATTATACCTAAGCCTGGCTTCTCGTGAGCGTGAGGATCCCTTGGACGGTGCCCGCCTCTCCTCACCAGCAGCCCAACTCTGCCCACTCCTGGAGATTCTAGACATCCCGGGGGCTCTCCCCTGGTGCCCAGACGGGCCTAGGGGCAGGGGCCAAAGAGGAAGTGGACAAGGAGAGTTCCCCAGGATTCCCCTCCCTGGAATCACCCCATCACTGGGCATGCCCCCTTATTTCTCCAAGTCCTCTGAAAAACAGAAGGACTCCCCCCCTCACCCCGGGCAGCTTTTCAGTGTTTGGCCTAAGATGGAGCTATTTTCAACTTGGTTACCCTTTGGCCTGGTGGCCAGGACCAGCTGAACGCTGACACATCCCATGGCCATGGCCCCCCTGGGTTCCCAAGCCCTGCCACCTATACAGGGCAAGGACAGGGGCTGGGACGGGGAGGGGATGAGACACAGATGGGTCTGTGGCTACAGGGGGTGACCCAGCGGAGACGAAGCAGTGGGGCAGCCGGAGGGCGGGGGAGGCCACTCACCAGGATGCACTCTTCCAGATCCATCTTCTCCAGGTCGTGGCAATTCTGCAAGAGTGCGTAAGACACGCCCCGAGCGTGGGTCAGGGGCACGGGAGACACGGGTGGCTTGCCCTGTCCCTCCCCGGATGGCCCAGTGTCCTTGTTCTCTTCCAGTAAGGAGTGTGCCCCGTTCCTAAAGTGACCCCGGGAACCAGCACTTCTGAGCAGGTGCCCTGGGCTGCCTTTCCTACTCTCACCCGGAAAGAGTCACCTGCACCTTCTCACTCACTCAGATGTCAGTGGGGACATTTCTGTCCACAGACCAGGCTCTGTGAGGCACGGGGATGGACAGGCATGCAGGCACGCAGAGGGGGCTAAGGGCTGGGGTGGGAGCACGTGTCTCAGCACCCTCAGGACAGAGATCCTGGCGCAGGTACAGGGGCGCCCCCTGGTGCTCAGTGCAGGGCAATTTGGGAGACAGCGTGGGCCAGGCAGGGGAGACGCTGTTCAGAGGCCCAGTGGGAGTCTCCATGCAGGGGGCGCATCTTCTGCCAGGGAGGAGGCTCCTCAGGGTGGTCATGCCTGACAGGGACAGTGAGATCTAGGCCCTTTACAGACCTCCCTGGATTTCGGGCTAACTGTAAAAAATAATAATAATAATAATACCCTAGGGGTCATAGCCTGCTTCATGCCTGTCTTTTCTGAAGGTAATTTTTTGCACACCCTAAGAACACCCCATGTCACTCTGAATTCGGGAGGTAAATGACCGCTGAATTCTGCTTTATTTCTTTCTTTTTAAAGTATGCCTTACCCGAGCTAAAAGTGTAAAGCCCGCGTCGGTCAAATGTGAGCACCGGGCAGCCTCTAAGATTCTAGGACGCGAGCATGCGGGGAGAGAACAGTACCAGTGGTTAACAATGACAACATGCACTGTTCGAAGCACACTTGTGAGTCTGTTCTGCTCACTGGCACGCTTTCACTTCTGGTCACATCCCTAGAGGGTAAAAGCAGAAACACTTCCTACTGAACAGACAAGGAGAATGTGGCTTTGGGAGGGCTGTCACCTGCCCGAAATCCCGTCCCAAACTCAGATAGTAAATGCAAGAATCTTCCCAGCATGCAACATATTCTTAAGTATTATTCTTTTTTAAAAAAACAATTATTATTTTTAATTTTTTCTTTATTATTATTATTATTTTTTAATTTGACCAGAGACAGATAGAGAGGGAAAGTGAGAAAGCAAGCTACTAGGTCTGGGATGCAAACCATGGTCAGCCATGTGGGAGTCCAGCACCTTAACCACCACGCCACCTGCTGGCCCCTATTCTTAAATATTGTTCTAGTAGCTGATAACCTTTCAAACACAATTAAAATGAACTTTATCCACAAAAACATCTTGAAAAATACTGAATTTACTGAAATTCCAAGTTACCCAAAAGGAAATTTTAGAAATGTATGGGCAATGAAAAACATAAGCTAATTCTTAATTACCCTTGCTTCAGAAGAAGGGATGCAAGAATAATATTTCTAAGTTAGATTACTCCCTTACAGCAATATTTTTAACCCTCTTTCTGATCAGTTTTGGTCACTAGACTCCTTTTACTACACAGAAATGGTAACTTTATCTAGGATCTTTTCTAATATGACAGAAAAATGGGTACAAGCTGGAACTAGACAATTCTTAAAATATACGTAACTGTAGGTGTGAGAAAGGGATCGATTTCATGGCAAAGAATATAAAAACAAGTATCTCTTTTTCTGCCTCTGTTATAGTGGTCAAGATTGCTAATTCTGGAGTAAACCTCTTAGTTCAAATTCCAGTCTGACTTCTTACTATCGCGTGACCCATGACTACCTCTGAAAACGTTTATGAAAGTCCTAGAGAAATAGTAACGAATTAGGATAAAACAATTTAAAGAACTGACACAGGGAAAACCTAAAAAGTTACCACGTAACAATGAACAGGCTGGGGGCTGACAGGTGGCATGGTGGTTAAGGCGCTGGTCATGGCCGACCATGGTTCGAGTCCTGGTCCTGGTGGCTTGCTTTCTCACCCCACCCCCACCCCTTTCTCTCTCTCATACTCTGTCCTTCTCTGGTCAAATTAAAAAATAAAAAATAAATAAAGTTAAATAAAATAATTATGAACAGGCTCTACTGTGAAAAAACAAAACAAAGTTGTCTTCCTTCTGGGAAAAAGGATAAATCAGGTGATTATGCTCTCACCCCAACCCCTGGTCGACTGGCAGCAGTTTCAGGGAGACTGACAATCACTGCTCGCTGCGACATCACTCTGATGCTCACAGGCAAATT
Source organism: Tupaia belangeri chinensis (assembly GCF_000334495.1). Classification (NCBI taxonomy): domain Eukaryota; kingdom Metazoa; phylum Chordata; class Mammalia; order Scandentia; family Tupaiidae; genus Tupaia; species Tupaia belangeri. Next base: position 346,981 of record NW_006210004.1, on the reverse strand, counting down.
AGGTGGGCAGATGTGTGAAATTCGCCCAATACAAAGGCTGGATTCACAGAGTAGATGCTTTGTATTCTCCGGTATGCCCCTCACTAGAACGGATTACACACAATCCCACCCCAATCCACCCAGCAAAGGCCAACAACACAACCAGTGTCTCTCCACACCACCACCTGCCCCACCTGCTGGCAAGTCCTTCCCCTCCTGCAGGAAGCCCTCTGGGTCAGCCCGGCCAAGCTCTGAGCTGCAAAGCAAAAAGCGTGGCGTACTCACTGCAGTCTCGGGCAGTTCAGACCCAGGGCTGTGAGAGAGGCATCCGTGAGGTTGCTGCACCCTGACAGGCAGAGGGCCTGCAGCCGGTGGCAGCCCCTGCATATCTGCACCACGCCTTCGTCTGTGATGCGCTGGGGAGAGACAATCGGAGGCCACCGTCAGCGCTGAAATGGGACCTACTGCTGCTCCATTAGTTTCAGTTGACAATGGCTAGATTTAGAGTAATAACTTAATAAGGAGTAGAGGGCAGACATACTCTTGTGTTATCTCTACACGGCTTTGAAATACCCTAGCATTAATAATGGAGAGTAAAAGATTAAAATTACACTTCCTCATCCCGAGTCAACAAAATAAACACAGTTTTTTATCTTTTTATTCATAGACTCATAATAAAAAATTATATTGAATGGGGACCAGCAGCTGGCATAATAGCTATGTCACTGGACTCCCATGTAGTCAACCGCAGTTTGAGTCCCTGGTCTAGTGGCTCAAACTCATGCCAGGCACGTGTGCGTGTGTGCCCAAGATCCCAAGAGGAGAGTGGAGGAGAGCGGATTGTGGCATGGTCATCTCCCTGGGGGGTGATTTCTCACATTCTGTCTCTCTGTCTTTCTGGCAAGCACGTATTCCCTATAGCACAAACCTCTCAAAAAGAAAAATTATATTGAATGAAGAGTTCATGAGACTTGTCTTAAGTAACATACATTTGGCTGAATTTCTACAGATTAATGTTTTATATGTTTACTAAATAAATCATACATATATATATTTCTTCAAATGTTTTAGAGAAGAGGAAAATTATTTACTAAGTTTTTAATAAATGCCTCAGAACACTATGAATTTAACCAGAACGATTCAAAATACTGGGCCAGCTCCAGCGGCCTGGTGGTTAAGGTGGCCAGATCTCATAATACCTACCACAGGGTTTGAGTCCTGGAACGTGTGTGTGTGTGCATGCCCAGAATCCCAACAGGATGGAGAAATGGAGAAGTGATTGTGGCATCACCATGTCCCACGGG
>NW_006210004.1:342511-345667 GCF_000334495.1 Tupaia belangeri chinensis | reverse complement strand
AAAAACATGGCGCCGCGCCCCAGCGCGGGGGGGGGGGGGGGGGCGTGTTGGATGGGGAATGCTTCTCCATAGCTCTCTCTCTCCACTGAGTGTACACACACTCTAGCCAAAATAAAATCATTCCAAAATATCTCCACTTAGCGTATTAATTCACATAGAAATAAACATGGATAGCTATCCTACACTTCAAGTTACCTGCTGGTGCTATCATATGTGCAACTCAAGGTCCCATTTTTGAAGAGTCGAGGCTCATAAAGTCAAGATTTGTCCAGAAGGTAGCTTTCTTCCCCACCACCAAGGACTCTACAGATGTATAATCTAGTCCTTAAAAACATAATGTGGGCCGGCAGGTGCCATGGTGGCTAAGGCACTGGACTCCCACATGGCTAACCATGGTTCAAATCTCGGACCTGGTGGCTTGCTTTCCAACTTTCCCTCTCTCTCTCTCTGGTCCAATTAAATAATTATAAAAAATAAAATAAAGTAAATAATTCTTCTTTTTTTAAAAGCACAATGCAAGAACTTTGTCTTATCTTTCTCAAAACCTATGTTCCCCTTGAAACACAGCAGGATGCAGCAAGCATCTTCTTCGATTATCTTTTTTGTTTTAAACTGGTGGAGGGCATGTGCGTGCACTGGAGAGAGGGGGAAGACACATCCTCCAAAAGGGTGTGGTCGTGCTGCGATCCCTTCTCCGTTTCTCCATCCTGCTGGGATTTCAGGCACTCACATACGTGGCTGGTGTGCTTTTCAAGTCTCAGGGCTCAGATGCTAACCACTGCCGGCTGAGTGGGATCTAGCTCCTAACCACTACACGGCAAGGTAGGCCTTCTTCCATGGTCAGAATTTACAGTGGCAGTGGGGACGACCAATAGTTTCTCATAGGCCAATGCCCTAATGAGGATGACACCTGGCTCTGGTACATCCCTTTATGTTTCTCTTTTAGGTTTTCACCATAGGTCATGTGCGTTGCCTGGAGACAGACAGACAGGTGAGAAATCACCCCCCCCACACACCCCCAGGAATGAATGGCCGCAGCGCAACCCCTTCCCCTCCAGCCTCCTCTGGGGATTCTGGGCATGCACACATGTGCAACCAGAGTGATTTTTCAAGCTGCCAGGACCAGGATTTAAACTTGGTTGGTCAAGCAGGAGTCCAGAGCTTTAACCACCATGCCACCTGCTGGTCCCTCAAAGCATCTTCACATTGGTTTTTCTCATTTTATTCACTAAGACAATGTGAGAAGTTAATCTTTTTAAGTAAAAGATAAAAAGTCACTGAGCTCTTAGCATGAACTGTTCAGGTTTCACAACTCACCAGTGACTCGTTCATCGTATTCCTGATCCCTTCCCCGATACTCTACTAAAAAAAAAAAATCAAGACCTGGCCCATATTATATTCAGAGGAGTGGCCAGTGGCTTTGACTGAGTTTGATGCCTGTTCTGGCTGCTGCTGTCCTCTCACTTTGTGGCAAACGGACAGATCGTAGAGGAACCCGGGAGATACCAGGGTGTGGGACGTCAGCATCTGCTCACCGTCCCAGCTGCCTGGATGAGGCCGAGCGGGGCCTGCGGCAGACCCGAGGGCGGAGCACGGGACGGAACGGGGCTCAGGACGGGCATGCTACTTACTGAGCAGGACTGTAGGTTGAGGCTCACAAGCTCATGGCAGTAATTCTGAATGTGTTTCAGAGCTTCATCTTCTAACTGAGGGCACAGAGAGAACAAAAGATGGAGAGACTCCGAAGGGAGAGACCTGCGAGGCACTATGAAAAAGGCAACAGCAAGCTAAGTTCCCCCGACCGACGCCAAGGAGGGACAGTTACGCGGACCCTCTGGTACCTGCGTGCAGCCCCTCAGGAGCAGGGCTTTCAGGCCTTGGCAGCCTCGCACCAGGGCCTCGATGCCATCCTTAGTGATCTGGTCACACCAGGACAGGTTCAAGTACTCCAAGTTTCGGCAGCCCTCGCTGGGAGACAGAAACAAAATTACTAGCGTGCAGATTTTGCTGTAAAGCGTTTATCACCAACTTTCAGTCTAATTCATCATCAGCAATTCAGGGAGGGAGATGACCCCTGGGACCTGCCTGAGCTCCAATGGGACCATTGGAAAAGCTTCAGACATGCTGGTATGTTCAAGCTTCGGGTATTTCTCTTTACTACAAACAGCAGGTGCTTTTACCTGATCCCCTTTAAGGAGCTGTTTGTAATGGACACACAGGAGGTCAGATCCAGATGTTTCAGCTTGGAACAGAATCTGCTAAGGCTATAACACGTGCTGAAAAAAGAACGGATGCACTAAAGATATTTTCAACCAAGTTTCTTTCCCCTCACTCTTCTCATGGCCGCTTAGTCACCAAACTAATCATTATTACTTACCTGTCTGTGATTTTTGTGCATCCGTTGAGGTTTAAATGTTCAATGTTTCGGCAGTTCTGCGCAAAGGTCCTGAAATGAGAGAGTGTTTCGATTCCTTGCGCACTGACTGCTGGGCAGCCACTAGGGGGCATATGTAATGGTTGCACTCAGAACAGTGCTCCTCAAACTTGCGCTAACTTGAATCAGTGAGGGCCCTTCTCACAGTGCAGGGTCCAATGGAGCCTGGGTGGGGTTTGATGGTCTGTAGTTCCAAGAAGCTCTCGGGTGATACTGGTGCTGCTGCTAGCTGGGACCACACTCTGAGAAGCAAAGACTGACTTCCTGCAGTCAACTCTCCTTCCCCCACACCTTGCATCACCGAGGATGGGGGTCTTCCTCCCTGTTCCTTCTCCTCTGTAGGAAAATCAGTCTGAAGCAAGGGGGAGAATTATTTCTTATACTGTGCCATACTGCCTGCCACAGGGTTACCTACAGCTTTTCTGGAGAAACCAGCTCTAGTCACTGACAGGGGTCAGCAGTTGATCTGTACCAGGCCCCATCCATTTACTGATGTGAACACTGAGTCATGATGGGCAACTTCTTCAAAGATCTGTGGGTTGGGCCTGCAGTTAGCATCATAGCTATGTCACTGGACTCCCATGTAGTCGACCGCGGTTCGCATCCCAGACCCGGTGGCTTAAAACCCACGCTGGGCGCATGTACATGCGTGTCCAAGATCCTGAGAGGAGAATGGAGGAGAAGGGACTGAGGTGTGGCCACCCCCCCCCGGGGGGGTGATT